>NW_020654422.1:3786119-3909793 GCF_003589595.1 Hyposmocoma kahamanoa
TATTTATTAAATTTATGAAATTGGGTCAAACAGTTAAATAAGACTTTGTAAAGTATTCAGCTTTTTCAAGAAATCTGACTAAATTGGTAGTTTTCCCTTAAGACAGATTTGATAATAATACAATTTCAAATCGTTCTTGGCAGTACCATATATGGTGGCGCACTTTAAATTGCAGAATTTCCTATACTATGAATATCAGGGCAACGAACTTCGAGGCTCTAGACGAACTTCGGTGACCTAGAACACTCAGACCACAACCAATTCTGAAAAGTTCATTTTTCAAATTCATAGCGCCTACGCCATTAATTTTTTGAGTCACTATTAATCGAAAGTCGTCGATATGATGATGCTACAAAATCCTACAAAATTGATGTGAATGATCCTATAAAATTAACATTAGACATCGAAACGTGTCATACACTAATAGAATGTTGTTAAAACATTATGTCTTTGGCATCATAATTTAAAATTACGATTATAATATTCAATGGCCATATTGAAACTCCGCAAAAAGTAATTAAGGTTACGGTTTACCGTTTATTTTACGACTTGTTTACCGATTTTCCAAGAATTAGCAATTAAACTTTGCAACGTTTAATAATATACATAGCTTGATCATCTCGCATATAATAGCTGTAGCCGTAGCTGCGACTCCAATCTTTATCGAGCGCTTGGTTGGAATTCAACTGATTTGTATCGTATAAGAACTGAAGGGAAAATTTATAAAAGAGCTGTTCTAATGTGGGACAGAAATGGCTAAAAAATGAAACGGAATTGATCATTACCTAGATCTGGAGCAAAGACAAGATCTACGATGAAACGAGCTCATCCAGAAGATACCTATACAGTAGCACCTTAAAGATACTAGGGTTGTAAGTGCTCGGAAACACAGTTGCAGGCAGGAATTCCATTCCTGGTCTATGCGCATAATAAAAGTTGATGAAAAGCGCTTAGTACGCCTGAAGATAATATCGACCAAGTAAGGATGATATCCCGCCGTACGTCTGGATGTCCGATGGTAAAAGGGGGCGGGCGGGATGAGCTGATAAAGCTCATGGGCTCACTCGCCGAAATGTATTCTGTAGAAAACCGACAGACAGTCAACTTTGCGCCGGTGGGCTAAACTTTGAAGTTTAGATTCGAGGTTATCGTCGCCAATAAGTCTCCTGGATCTACGCTCAATCGAATCAAAACATATTGGGACTTGTCAATGTATATCTCAGGGCAACTTAAGCAGTGGCAGAGCCCCTCGCAGATCTTAGTAATTTAAACCACTGACTGGCACTGCAACTGTTATAGACAGACATGTCGCCAACCACCACACCAGGTGCACGACTTGTTCGTGTCGTTACTTGGTATCATAAAAAAAAAACTTAGCTGGGCGCGTGGCGTAACGCGGTTAGACAAAGTCCGCAATGAGAACGTCAGAGGATTATTTAAAGTGGCTCCGGTGACAGAGGAATTTAAAGACTGCTATTACGGCCATATAAGCAGAAGCGAAGAAACTACCTCGTAAAGTTCAAAGTTTTTGAAGTAATAAAACTATTTTAGAATATCAGGTCAGTTGTTTCAACATATTTGTCTATAGCAGAAAAGGTGGTTGTTTGCATTACGTGACTTTCTTTTATTTCAACAAATGTATCTACAACCGAAATGGCGGGCCAAAGACAATTCTTTTTTCGTTCAGTGAGAGAGCATGCAAGGTACAGTTAGTTGTAAACTAATTGGTTCCCCAACAAGAAAATAGTCGATTAATCGCGCATATTAAGCATAGGAATTAAACTTTTGATCCTATTCAAAATTATTTATTTGCTAATGTCGTTTATCATTAAATGAACCACCCGCTGAATGGTTCAGCCATAGAATCTTTTTATATCACTCTTTATACCGGAAATATAGAGGGTACTAGAACAGAACATGACATGTTGATATCTTCAGAAACCCGAGTAAGTAGCATTATTTCAGAAATACAACTGACAAAGTAGAATACGACTACTAAGTTTTACAGTGCTTTAAGATAAGACGTCCGTATGGGGTAAGACAAACCACCGTTGTATGTCTGCAACATTATATCACGTTAAAGTTAAAATATTTACATTATTTACGTTGTAAGAAAATAAACCAGTGATGCATAAAAACGTAGTATAGAGATTTAACAATACGTAAAGGCATGGAATATAATGAATTTAAAAAGAGAACTGCATTTATTTTTCGCAATCTACGATTCAATTACAGTAAACACATAAAATGTTCATCGAGTGCAGAATAACTCACAAAAGAGATTTGTTTCCCGAACATTCTATTCATCACGACAAAGATCTCCAGTGGACTCTAGCTTTAGAGAAAATTGGATGTCTTAGTCCGTCGTATCTAGATTTATAGATGTCTTTTTCGTCAAAGAATCTCTTAACATTTGGATGTGGCAAAGTATTTTTTTTATATTATCTGTATTTATTTCGTTAGCATTTTATTTATTATTAATTTTGTTTTTTTACAAATGATATTAAACTGTCGCGAAGACACTGTTTTCTTATCAAGCGCTTTTAGCTACAATTACTGTAATGATTTTGTGTGGAAATGACGCCCGTTATTACCCTAATACCTTCCAAACTTATAACAGACGCAAACTCTCGTCAAAACAAACAAGTCTACGTATTTACGTAAACCGTAAGAAAATAAGATCGCGTGACGCATTACTTTATTGACTCCATGACCTACTTTTCTGTATAATTAAGGGTATCACATTTTGGCAGTCTACGCCACGAGTGCTGTAAATACGTAAGTTGGTAATTTTGAGGCGCTTTTGCGGTTTACGAATTAGCACGTCATTTTAAACGCCTTTAGATGTTTTGTGGTTAATAATGCTCACACATTTTCAATAGACTTAATTGAGGTATTTATTCATTCATTTCAGCCCTGTATCACCCACTACTGGGTACAGGCCTCTCTTCACTCAAATCCGGTCGTGTGCGTCTTCTATCCAGTTTCTGCTTGCGACTTTTGCTATGTCAACGATCCGGATTTCTTCGGTCTTTCTAAATTAAGATAATGAAACCAAACGATATAGACATCCACAAATGTAATAGCTAAAGGTAGTTGAATGCTGATTTCTTAAAAAATAACAATTAAGGATACGGTCACAGGTAACCATGGGACCTGTAAAGTCGTGTGATCTAAAGATCCGGAAAAGAAATAGTTTCACTTCCTATGTGTAACAATCGCGAAAACCTAAGAACGCATAAATAACAATTTATCGTAATTATTGCCTGGCAAATTACTTAGCGAGCGTGATCTAACAACAAATTATTATAAAATTGGAAGTTATTAATAGTTTAACAAGGCCTTTAAATGTTTACAATATAGCTGTGGCCGGCCTCTTATGAAATCTCTAATTGTGTGGTCAGTTAGGGTTATTTTTAGATATAATGCAATTTTTGGCTATTTTATGTAAAGGGTCTCGCAAAACAATATTTATGCCTCCATTACGTCCAATCTCCTCAATTCCAAATCATGGTCTGTCAATATTAATAATAATTCCACTAGTTTTGTTATGATTATGAATACAAAGATCAAATGCACAGAAAAATTTTTCGTCGACTCGGTGGAACTTGAACCCATGACCTTGCTGCACCGTAGCAGCACTCTAAACATCTGAGCCATGGGTCCAGTTACGGAGTCGTCCAAATTATGTGTGTGTTTTTTGTTATACATGTTTGTACTGAATTTCGGCGCTAGTGACATCTAGTGGGAGCTTTTTGAATAACCTCATCGCAGCCTGATGTCACTGGACCCGTGGCTCAGATGGTTAGAGCAATACTACGGTGCAGCTTGGACGTGGGTTCAAGTCCCACCGGATCGACGAAAATTTTTCTTTGTGTTTAACAACAATGGTTTTATCAACCAGAAGACAAGGCGAAGTGTCACTTTTTCACTTGCTTTCTACTACTTACGCTATAGGAAAGACATGATGTAATTTTGGTAAACTCATTTATACAGATAAACATAATATGCCATATCGCCAATGCTTATTAACTTCGAACTAAAATGTTGTCGTTGTCAGTTACAGCACTATGATGAATGCATTCGGGCGAGTGTCCAGAATATTTGTGTTCACAGTGCATCGGGAAAGATTAATGAATTATTCAGACTTTAAAGTCTTGCTCACGTTCGACTAGGTCAGCTTCTTTGAGAAATTAACTTAATTATACGTTTCGATGTGATGTAGTAACAAAAAGTGATAATAAAATAAACCAACATTTCGGGGTCTTTACAGATTCCATACCAGTTACCTATCAGTAGTACAAAACGACATTTTCCAGAAATAACGTTTGGTCGAAATTTCATAACCTTGAAAGTAATTTTGAGAGGAAAACGGTTTTCTTTTAAACCTTTTTTTTTTTGTATCTCCAGGGCAATCTGCTTACAGATACCCCGGCCCCGCGGGGGCAGAGCTGGGGTTATGTGGGACTGGACTGAACCCTGTAGGGGAGCAGCCCGACTGCACTAAGCCCCCGGAGTGTTCCTCCTCTGCGCTGTAGGTGGTACGGGTACGCTATTGCACTCGTCCGCGCCTCCACCAGCGGCTGGCCGTGCCCTGCACAGCCCCTCCCCGAGAAGCACATCGGTCCACCGATTCCGGATATGAGACTCGCCGAACACCAGACGAGCCTTTCATTCCGCGCCCCTCTATATTGGGCAACGAACTCCCCCTAACTTCTTTTAAACATAATTTAACCTAACCGAACCTAATCGTGTCTTTGCGATAAACATTGAACATATCCTGAAAGAACAACTGTTTCGTTATAATTCTTAGTGTAATAAATTTTTAGTGTAATGAAAATTTGAACAAACGTTATTACGGACAAAAATTTTCTAGTTTGTGATAGGTTACCATACAATATAGCACTTCTTTATGATACCAAGTGATGGGTCGAATAATTCGTCCATCTGGTCTTAAGCGTCACGCTTATTCAGAGCTTTAAATCGCAAAGATCTGAGAGGCACTGCCACTGCGCCCGTCACCCCCACACATAATTTATTAAGTCTTATATATAGGTAAGGTGGCCATAATGCTTTGTACAAACTCTTTCACAAGAAACTCTAACTATTAAGTTCTGTCTGTCTGTAGATGTTAATCTACTTTGATTTCTCGCTCTTCTGTTATGTAATGAACCGTAGCTTGCTATAAATCTCTTTAGTAGTGTTACCTTTATTATAACTTTGTTCCATCCTGTCACTTAGAACAAAAAAATAATAATAATTTTCTTACAATAGCTGAAATAATGGCTTTTTATGTTACAGAAACATTAAAAACGAAACAAGAAATTTAAACAGTGTCACAATTTACCAAAGTTTTCCGGTTTTGAAAGGTGATGCTGGTGAAATTTATATAAATATATTAACTATAGCCCTTTGTTTATGAATACAAATTCACGGAACGAATAAGTCGTCCGTCTGGTGTGAAGCGTCACGCCTGTTCATAGCCGTTGCAGTGCCACTCACAGTTTTAAATCGTAAAGATCTGACGGATACTACCACTGTGCCCGTCACCCTCAGACATAAGTTATCAAGTCTCATGTGCCGATAATTTCACCTTCAAAACCGGAGCGCAGTAGTGATCACATTACTGCTGCAGAAATAGATAGGGTGGCAGTACTTCCCTGGACGAACACTCACATAACAAGGAACTCTACTCCCACCTTAACCTGATGCGCTACTGTCTATTCTGCTAAATTTATTAAAATAAAAACAAAGTACCAAGACGTCATATGTATCTAAGTATTGAATAATGGTTGCAGTGTTTCTGAGGCTAGGATACAACAACAGCGAGACTACCATTAGTTAGCTATATGACACCCTTCCCTTTTGCTCCATGTACCAGGATTAATTGCCTTGCAGCCCGTTACCGCCGCACGTGTTTTATAACCGAGAACAGAATGTACATTTACTGTACAGTATTTTCAGAAATATGGCTTATATTTACTTCTTTTGTGTTTTAACTTTCGAGTAGGTAACAGAAGACTAGGTGTAGACGAAAAAATCAAAACTTTCAAAATTCATTACTTGATAGGTACCATTTCGAAATGGCGTAGTTTTTTTATAATATCAAGCGACGGGACGAACAAGTCGTGCGCCTGTTGGTAAGCGACACGCCTATCCATAACAGTTGCATTGTCACTCTTAGCTTCAATTGCAAACAATTTCAAAGATCTGACGGGCACCGGCACTGCGCCCGTCAATTTGAGATGTAAAGCTGACAAGTCCTATGTACCCCTAGTTTCAAAAAGCACCCTTAGGGTGCGTTCAAATTAGCCGCTGTCAGCCGCGCTGCAGCAGCGCTACAGCCGCGCGGAGGCCGCGCGATGGCCGCGCAATTATCACTTTTCATACAATTTCTAGAAGTGCTGCAACCCCGCGGCGGCCGCGCGACTGTCGCGCTGAAGCCACACTCGGTTGCATCATGGTTAGTGAGGTGTACATGTTAATTTTTCAAATTAACTACGTTGGTCGAAAATCGAGTTGATGAATTTATAGAGAATGCAGAACAACACCTTGGGATATGGGATATCAGTTCCGCCAGTTATTTTAATCGACTGGAAAAAAAATCATGGGAAAATTTATGTCTAAAATTTATTCACAATTTTGAAACTAAAATTACAAATGAAAAAACATAGCAGGTTGTAAGTAATTTTTAATATCTATACGTGAAGTGTGTGCCCCAAGAACTCTGACCCCCCTGTAACTATATACCTTTTGTTTTTGAATACAAGTGTGAAGAATAGTGTCAAACAAACGTAAAAATCCCATAAAAAGCTGTAAACAAGCCGAAAATTATTTACAAATATTTTTCGTAAATCGAGTTTTGTAACCATTTAATGGTAGTATTCATTTTGATTGTTTTGACAAAATAAAGGTAAGGAACGAATTTTAAAGGTGCCTACGACATTGTCGATCAACAACGAGACATAGACGTTTCGAGTTGTCTGGGAGTGCTCATTGAGAATGTGGCATTAATTTCTAAGTCCAAGATGGTTGCCAAGACTTTTCAAAAATTCGTTTTGGTAATCCTTATGGAAATGGCATTTATATCTGAATCCATAATGGCTGACACGACTTTTCGCATTTCTAAACGCAAGATGGCGGGCACGATTTCTCAAATAATGGCAAGTTGGGTATCGTTTTCGACATATTTGAGGGTGCTCATTACGAATATAGCACTTATTTGTAAATCCAAGATGGCGGGCACGATTTTCGAATAATGGCAAGTTGGGTATCGTTTTCGAGGTATTTGGGGATGCTCATTACGAATATGGCACTCATTTCTAAACCCAAGATGGCGGGCACGATTTTTCAAATAATGGCAAGTTGGGTATCGTTTTCGAGGTATTTGGGGATGCTCATTACGAATAATAACACTTATTTCTAAATCCAAGCTGGCGGACACGATATTTCAAAAAAATGCAATATGGGTAACCTTTTCTAGGTATTGGTATTGATATTGGTGCAACGGGCTAGTTTCCGCAACTCGACGTCAAGGCGCCTATTTTGCCCATACCTTTTCGAGGTATTTTGAGTATTGTCCATATTGCATTTTTTGAGAAATGAATGCCATATTCGTAATGAGCATTCCCAAATACCGTAGTATTTCCGTGAAGAAACTCTTTCACAATGAAAAGAACTTTAGTTATTTCGATATAGTGTAAATGACCTTAATGAAGAACCTACCATACCAGAAATAATAGTATATTAAGAACTTAAGTAAAACCCTAGAAATGCAAAATTTATTGTTCTATGTATTCGTTTACACAATAATATTTCTTAATAATTAAATATTTATTCAATTCAATTGTCATTTTTTTAAAGTCAGGTTTTTAATTTCATTTGGCAGTTTATTGTATGTTTTCATGCATAATAATAGGAGCTTATTAAGTAAAGCGTAGTTTATGGGTACATTTTCACGAACAAGTCTATTTGGGATTCTTTTCGCCCGTGGGTCAAGACAATTGATTTTTGAATAATTGTAAATGTTTCATAAATTTACAAACTTCGTAAATATACACAGAAGGTAGAGTCAAAATACCTTAATTCTCGATTGAAACCAAAACTAATATATCGTACAAATAATGGTCATTTATAGTGACGGTGTGTGTTGCACATTTTTAAACAAAGTTCCAAGAAAGTAGCTGTGGTGATCGAAACAATTACGCAATTCTTGTAAGTATTCGGGACTCTTTTTAGTTATTGTTTTTGGACCGACCTCACGTTTCTTAAGGAGTCACCGGAGGATAAGAGGGAAAAGGTGTTTTGCTAGATCAAACGGTTTAGATATTTACTATTAAATAACAATCGAACAAAAATATACGATACACCTATGGATATTGTCTAAAGAATGTGCTTATGTGTTACACGATAGGATGTACTTTATCTGACCATATAAAATGCTGAAAACAGGAAAAAATAAAAGTCTAAAACGAATTATTTATTATTATTTATTCTCAATAAAATATCATACATTTTAAATTATTTTCATTTAATTTTTATGAATTTTAGTTTTATTTATGTTTAAGTATCTACTACAAAGATCCTGCAAAATTTTGGTTTTCAACTGAAGCCCTATTAGATATTAAATTTGCTTTTATCCTAAAATTATCAAATTGCTCAGCGGTTTAACGACACGTCATTACCCCGTCAGTCGCTATCGGGCGCGTGTCGACGTCGAATCTGTGTAAATTTTTATCCGCCTGTTCTATTTTATTCATATTAATTTACAGCGCGGATTGCGGGACGCGAGTGGCGAACAAACCTCCCTCACACACACACCTCACCTCCTAAAATCTAGGCTCGCGTTGAAATATAAAATATATCGCCAAAAGACAACTGACTTTTCTTTCTGAAACCAAAAGTATCTAAATAGATGGCTATTTAAACTATCCAAGCCCTTTTTTTTCAGAGATTAAATACAACCCAACCATTGTGGCGACCGTAGATGAGTTAAAGAAGAATTAGATTATTGTGACATGATCGATCATTGCTAGTGTTTCAGTTGTGAAAATTTAAAATGCAGTACGTTGGCGCCAAGGTTTTGTTAAAAAATGTTTTTGCTCAAAAGTAATTGTCCATTGGCTCCATAATTTTGCAATTGAAAAAAAAAACACTGATCATTAATGAAACACCAGGAATGTAATAACAATAATGTGCCTGACAGCGACACTGTCTCAAACTACGGAATCCTATGCTATGAAGACGGAATTCACTCCAATAAATTTACTTCCCAAATTAATGATGCTGGGAATCGAAACTGGGGCCTCCTATTCCAGCGCCAAGAATGGAAACCGTTGGACTACTGAGGTCTTAAAATTGGTTGATAATATATTTCAAAATAATTTTGACAAAATATTAATGCATAAACTTTTGTATATATTATAGTACCCTGACATATCACCTTAATAATATTCCTTATGAAAAATCCAAACTCAAAACGATATTCTAAACGATGAAGGTTCCAAGAATGGTCCTTGAGGTAGCCTCCAAGTGTCAAATACAAGAATGTAGCATAGTTTTGTTATTTTTCAGTAAAAATAATGTTTATTACACGAAAATTGTACTTCGTGCAAAAGTTTCCGGCCACGACGTATTTTAACAATACCCTGTACGAAACTGAACATGTGTTTTCTTGAGACGTGAAGCGAAATTTCAAAAATTTTATCTCACTATTCTCAAATAAGAAGATTCATAACACACAACTATAAGTTACAAGAACAATAATGTTTATGTATTTATAAAGAATCGTTTATTGCTGTGAAATTGGTTGTGCTTTGGGGCCCAATTAGCGCCCTGGAGAACACTTTTTTTATTTCTTATGAACAATATTTTCACAAAATAATAATGAAGAATTTTAAGTTTTCCAGTAATTTCACAATTATCATATTTCAATAATAGATACCTAGATTCTTCTAATGAATATGTTAATAATAATTTCAGGACACGGAAAAAAACAACGGAAAAATGTCAACCAAAGCCATTTAAGGTTGTATAGACTCTTAATTACGTTGTTTTCGCGTAATGATAACATTAATTATTTAATTTAATTATCTAATAAAAAGAAGGATTGAAATCATCACTAGCTATAATTAAATACTTGTTTTGGTTAAACGGACTCGATTTGGCCCAGTGTGCATAAGTAAGCGGCGTTACGTTGCCACATCACATTATTATCTGGTGTCAGATAACCGGCCGCGGAATCGCCGA
The DNA here is from genome assembly GCF_003589595.1 of Hyposmocoma kahamanoa. Classification (NCBI taxonomy): domain Eukaryota; kingdom Metazoa; phylum Arthropoda; class Insecta; order Lepidoptera; family Cosmopterigidae; genus Hyposmocoma; species Hyposmocoma kahamanoa. The sequence continues at coordinate 3,796,368 of NW_020654422.1, forward strand.
TACATGACACCCTTCGGCCAAAACTCTTCTTTCATGAAGTTCGATAGATGTTCGGTCCACACTCTCACCACAAACGAATGAAAATTTACGTTGTGGCGGGACTCCAACTACTCGACCTTCAGGGTGTATTTGTGTTTATGTCTGATGTACTCCACTTTCTCCTCAGATTTCGTGGAGTAATGCAGTCGTGACAGGCACAGTAGCATCGTCGGTATGGCCGGATGCAGCAGGAAGTTCGACCGGACGGTCGGTGCTGTGCTACACTGGTTACGGCATTACTCGTGTGGCACTAGGTGCATTCAAATCATAACGTTAACGTTATCGGCAGCGCCCGTGTGGCATCGCTCTAACTTATCCGTAAATTTTTTTGGACAGCGACTTTTCACTCTCCTAACGTCGATATTTCCCAACGTTATATACTTGGGTAATTATACTCATCTTTAGTTGTAATTCTAATTAAAAACATATAAAAGTTTCCAAGTCCAAGCCTAACAAGGTATTGGTAATACTTGAAATATTCAAACCCAAATCACGTTAACTAGGGCAATTACAGTCATGGGGGAAATAAAGGCGTTGTTAGAAACTAAAATGGCTAAATTGAATTAGTTGAATTCGAAGCACGGAGCGGACGCGCTGCAGAAAATTCAATTAGAACGATTAGTTTCGCCCTGCAATGCTATTTTGTGTTAAAAGTATCGTAGTTTTACTACTGCATACTGGACCTTCTGTGGATGGACATAAAGAACAAATTAAAATGAGACTATTGATGGATGCCAATCACGTGGACATGTTAACCTTGGCTGTCATCTAAGTTTGTTATTATTTTGAAGAGTTTCTTAGATGAATGGGTGAAAGTTTGTTATCGTGTGGCTTAGTATTTAGTAAACTAACCATTACTCGTTCAATTTATTAATCAATATTCAATCAGTAATTAATTTAAAAAAATTGGAATTCAAGCTTTCAAACATCAAATAACAATTGAAAACATTGCAAAGTTGTCTAAACGGCGAACCGTTGGTGTAATAAAGGCACATATCCTCGGGGATAGTGCAAATCCGCGTATGTAGCATTGGTAAAAGGCGAGTATCTGCACTAAACCAAATTTTACAGGAGAGGGGTTTAACGTTATTACTTTTTTATTTCAATGGCTCTGACTTTCATTTTTTGCACAGTACGCATTAATTTATATTGTCTACGAACTAATAACAATAGATTCGCTTAAATCGCGCTAATTTGGTTGCCACGACATTTATTTTTTATGTTTAAATTGGATAGTTATAAAATTTGACATAATATATATAATAATTTGTTTCATGTAGCTCGTATTATTTTTGTGACTTTCATATGATAAACACACTTTTGACGTATGACCACATGTCGCTTTGTTATACTATACGACTTGTAAAGTTTTTCAGGAAGTTCTGGTATACAAAATAACTGCCTTTGGATTAACTTACTTGCTTACTTAATCCTCTGGATTAAAAGTGTACTTAATGTTTATTTTCTGACTTTTTGTTATATCAAGTGACGGGACGAACAAGTCGTATATCAGGCGATAAGCGACACACATACCCATGACAGTTGCATTGTCACTCATAGCTTCAATCGCATAGATCTGAAGGGCACCGGCACTGCGCCCGTAAACGTGAGATATAAAGCTGACAAGTCCCATGTACCTGTAGTTTCGCCAGGTACCCTTAAAGCGTTTGACAACTGCGTCCCGTTCGTATCCGTTCTGAATCCGACAAATGACGGTGTGAAGCAGTGATAGATAGTACCTACTATTTGTACAAGAACTTGCGCACTAAATCCGAATTCCGTATTCCGAAGTCGAGAGTACCTTCAATTCCGGTCATTTGGGTACTACGGTATTATTTGTATTGGATTTTTCAACAAGAACTTTATTTTGTAAAAATAAAACAATAAATTTATATGACAACGATTCACATTTTTACTGTATTAAAAAAAAGTAAGGTTTGGCAATTATGAATGAAAAATGATATCTGATAAATGTCCACCACGACCAAGGTTACACATGTCGATTCTTTCATCAAAGTTTTTAATCACTTTTTAACAAAATGGTGGGTCTATTTCGTTAATCACTTCACGAATTTTGAGTTTTAAGGCTGCAATAGCATCTACCAGCTTCGTATGGACTCTGCCTTTAACATAACCCCGAAAAATAGTCCAGCGGTGTTAAATTACTGAATAAGCTGAATTTCGTGAAATTAAGCGATCGGGAAATTTGGTTTGCAATAAATTCATTGTGGCACCGCTTGTTGAAACGACATGTTAGTGATATCCATATCACCAATAAGAGGTCAAAATTGAGTTGTTAACATCTCTCAATAGAGTAATCCATTGACCGTAACCGCATTTCCAGCAGAATTTTCGAAAAAAAAAACGGCCCGACGCCAGCGGCACAAGTTTAAATTTATTTTATTCAAATTTATTGTTTTATTTTGATGTACAAAACAAAGTTCTTGTTGAAAAACCCTGTATTAACGCTTGGGCACTGCGTTCGATCCGAGTCCGAACGTTGAGGTGACGGCTGCGTGGGGGATGAAGGAAAACAAAATAAAATTAAAAGCGCACGTGTGTACGCAAGGGTGTCCTTTCGGTAATAACTATAAATAAATTTCTTGCTGTCTTGTTGAAGTTCATCCTAAGTATTATAAAAAGTTTCTCTGAAAAGTCAATTCAACAGGAGGTATGTCCAAAACGTTTTATTTTTTCTGCGTCTTCATATGTCTTAACAATGCCAAAGTTGACGGAGATTAAAAGGACCAATAGTTAGTAGTAATCTCTTGGTGTACAAGAGATGTTCGTATTTTCTCGGATCCGTATCAGACTTAGTGTACAAGCGACTGAAATGGGTATGATGATGATTACCAGTTCAGTTACTTACCAGTCAGTTCCTGGACGAACTTTTTCACGAGAAGTCCTACCGCTTTGTTCAAAGACAATTTTATAGAGAGCAAATTAATGCAAAATAAAATACAAACAGCTAACTCACAAAACAAAATAAAAATATGCATAACTTGAAACAAGCAATTTTATACTCAAGTTCCTTTACCTTGCATAACTTTCATAATTTGTAACTAAATAATTAGTGCAGGAGCGTGTCAGGTTTGTACGCTTCGCAGTGCAGATACAAACTGCGCTATAACAAGAAAGTCAGTAAGCTATCTACAAATTACACATATTATAGGGTTGTTTGCGAAATATTAACAATTTGGCAGAACTATATCACTAACATCGTAAAAAAAATATTTTGTCTCATGACTCTTTTGAAAACATAACAACCAAAAATAAACTGGACAGTAGCTTCAGCTGTATCAAGCACAAGTCCGTTTGTGTATGGAGTACTGTTAGGATGGCTCTGCTTCATACCAACTGGCCACCTTGGATTCAATTGACAAGCATGCCAAGAGACGTATAGAAACTCGGAATTAGTAGAGGCGAAGCTGCAGAGCCTTGAACACCTCGGTAAAGTTGCCTGCTTATCGGTATTTTACAGGATACATCACAGAGAGTGTGCGATGAAATGACACGATTTAATTCCGCCTTCCCCTTTCCATCACCGGGGGACTAGGCGTAGGCTTGGGTTCCACCCCTATGTTGTGGATATTCCAAAGATTCGCACGAAGCGTTACACTTCCACATTTATATGGCGAAAAGCTATGCAGTGGAATTTCCTGCCTGCAGACTTGTTCCCTGAACGTTATAACTTGGACCTTTTCAAAGCGAGAGTGAATAGGCATTATTTAGGTGTTCATACGCCATCATCGACCTCATCGCCACTTTCCATCCAGTGAGATGAAGGTAAAATGCACATTTACATTTGCATACAAAAAAATTTTTTTTGGTACTATGTGACACTTTTTGGATCTGTATTTGGTAATAAAGTAGTATGTACAAACGTGCAAGTATCCTCCCTGACAATCCCCACTTCCGCTTCTGCGTTTTGCATCGGACTAGTACGCTAGCGCTTTCTTTTATTACAGCATAAAGTAATTATCGTTTAGAGCGATTAATTTAAATATTTTTATTTTTGTACGGACGTAAAATCCTATTAACTATTACAAGACATGATACAAAAATTGTTGTTTATGATATTAGTAATATACAACCCGTAAGTAATAAATAACCCTGTATACAAATGACATTATCGATTATACTCATTCACGGCCTAGAGGTGAAACTTAACACTTAAGCTTATTAAATTCAACTCTATGCCTTCTTCTAGTAGCAGTAGAGCTCCTTGTGTAAGAGTTCGTCCAGGGTAGTATTGTGACCTCACCGATTTCCGCCGCCAAGCAGTAATGTTAGCATTACTGTGTTCCGGTTTTGAAGGGTAAGGATGCTGGTGACATTACAGGCACATGGGACTTGTCCACTTATGTCTCAGGGTGACGGGCGCAGTGGTAGTGCCTCTCAGATCTTTGCAATTTAAAGCTCTGAGTGGCACTGTAACTGATACGCACAAGCATGTAGCTTACCATCAGGCGTACGACTTGTTCATTCCTTCCCTTAATGTTATAAAAAAACATGCTGCTTACGATAGGAATGTGCCAAAATCCAAAGTGTCAAGTTTGATGTGTTTTTGTCTGTATATCCGCTCACGCGATGCGCTCCTTCTACCGCAAAAAGGCGGCTATTTGGTTTCGCAAATTAGAAAAGCATTCAGTTTAAATACAAGTTTTTATAAATAAAAATTATTACTCTGCATTGCTAAATAAATACCCTCCGTACTACAAACAAAAACATCTCAAATAAAATGCAGTAATACACCGCAAATACTTCACTTATAAAGCACTAATGAAATTTTTGGTGTACTTGGATAAGTATGATAATATCCCGTTTGAGTGTGGTATGCGTCTACGGCTGCATGTATCGCGTGAGCGGATAATAAGCATATTCCCTTGTTACTTTAGTATTAAGTAAATAATTAAATTACCAAGAAATCATGAACAATAGACCTTCCTTGTTTACTTTACAATGTTGTGTTAACATAAGTAGGATTACAATCTGGTACAGAAATTTGTAACAAAATATTTAACTTTTATAAAGTTTACTTTATTTTTTACCAACTTCAAAAAAGGTAGAGGTTCTTAATTTATCCAATTTTTTTTAGTGTGTATGTTACGCGAATACTCTGACTTTAAAAAAAAAAAGAGTTTGTCCCATCCAAATTTGAAGAAAACATTCCGCCTCTAAGGGTGGCGAACTAAGGGATGAAGCCGGTTCATTGAATTCACCCCCTTTTCGTGAACCGATTTCAATAAAACTTGACACAAATAGATGTCTAATGAAAATAAAACACAGCGATAATAGGCAAACTTTTGAGGTCAGTTGTATTTAAAAAGTTATGACTATTTGTTTATTATACTCTAGTTTCAGCACTAAATAATGCAATATTATAACTCTAATGTCGAACTTATAATGTTACGTAGTTGAATGAAAAAGTAGTTGCATCATCTTAATTATACCATGTTATATTTTAAAATCTGTATTTAAGTTACCGTTTGTTTACATCTTTTCTATTTCATTCACATTGCAATGTTTTGTATGCTGTAAAGTGAATTATTTAACAAATTGGCGACGATGTCGGTATATTACAAAAAATCCGGATGGTTAAAAATACACACTTCAAGCTACGCCCACTACTTACGGAGACTCACCTACATACTTATGTTCGGAAGAGAAGTACGAACAAGATTGGCCGCTAAGATAAGAGCATCCGCTAAGACACCTTTCCGCCATTGTGCAGAGAGGAGAGAATTTGCTCAAGGAAGTAGAGTGCAAGCAAGAAACTACTCTGTATCGAAAACGAAATGGGAGTTTGGGACAGTGACCCGCCCGTCTCGGACGACTACATTATGAGATCAGCACAGACAGCGGATTTCCATAAATGCGGCACCTGGACCAGCTGCTCCTTGCTCCTCTGATTCCTGGGAATCACGGCGGAGGCGTGTCATATATTTAAATCTGTATCCAGGTTACCGTTTGTTTACATTTTTCTGTGTCATTCACATTATAATGTTTTCTATGCTATAAAATAAATTCTTTGATTAAAATTTATAAAGCAACTGGTGGAATTTTACCAATTTTTATTTGTGTCATTTCAGCATTATTGGTCTTCTACGTATTTCATTTAGCGGAATTAATACAAAAATACACGTTATACCTCTTCGAAAATTATATACTGAATTCATGATCGAGTGGACTGCAGTCGAAAATGGCAGGTATTTGATATTTAATAAATCTTTATCGAGCAACCTGAAACATACCTCATATAGCTGCAATGACAATGCAGAGGCTGTACAAAGTGATATTATTATTATTTATTGCGGGCACCAGCACGTTACACCAAAATACCAAGTTGCCTGTTATTACTAAAGGCAAATGAAACTATTTCCTTTAATAAAATATATTATACCTGTTTTATTAAAAAAATAGACCTTTACAAGTTGAATTACGTCTGTTTGCTAAGTTTTATTGAAATCTGTTAACGGAAAGTGGGTGAAATCCAATAAACCAGATTCGTCGCCTAATTTGTCACCCTTAGAGGTGGAATATTTCCTTCAAATTTAAACGAGGTCACTACTGAGCTACCCCCTTTCCAACAAAAAAGAATTATTGAAATTGGTTCACAAATGTCAGAGCAATCGTGTAACATACACTTAAAAAAAATATAGTCGTATAGAGAACCTCTTTTTATTTTAAAGTCGGTTAAAAAGCCTGTATTTTTACTACCATTTAAACACTTACATTACATATCTTATTATCTAGAAGCAGTAGTAATCGTCGCTATCTCTAATTCTTTCTTTGGCTTTGGTCATCCATCGTGGCCCTGCTTTTTCTATAGAAGTGTGTTGCCATCTATCCTTCGGCCGACCTTCACCTCTTATTTCGTTTTTTGGTATCCAGTCACTCTCTTAGTCCTCTGATCATTACCCATTCTACATACACCCTTTAATATATTGCAAAAAACTTAGTGGGTCTACAGAGGAGGTAAACATATCATACTGATAAATTATTTAGCGTACATCCATCCTAAGCCCCTTAACGTAGAAACGCTCACGTCACAGACATCTTTTTAGTTCCGTAGTCATTAATCGTCTCAGTACATTCAGGTCGCGTGCTCTTTCTGCTCGGGAAAACAGAGTAATTTAATTTTCTCTAGTGTGTTGCTACTATTAATAGCTAACTAAGTATATTTTATGCAACTTTACTCTAACTGCAATGGTTTTTAAATTAGCGCATACAGAATATTCTAATTTATTAATATTGTGTATATATCGTTGCTCTCCAAGTATGGTGGCGCAAACCGAAACAGTTGTTTTCGACTTATTGCATATTGTATTCAGAAAGTGCTAAATTTTATAATGCATTGGTTAAAATTATGGATTTTTTATGACACCAAGTGACGGAATGATCAAATCGTGCACTTGGTGCTAAACGATATACCTGTCTATAGCAGTTCTAGTGCCACTCAGAGCTTTAAATCGCAAAGATCTGAGGGGCACTGCCACTGCGCCCGTTGCCCTGAGACATAAGTTGCCAAGTCTCGTGTACCTGTAATTTCAGCAGCACCCTTCAAAACTGGAAAACAGTAATGCTGACATTATTGCTTGGCGGTAGAAATAGCTAAGGTGTCATTACTTCCCTGGACGAACTCTTTCACAAAGAGAGCTCTACTGCTACTAAATCGTAAGTTACGCGTCACATTGTTTTTGAAATAGACCGCTACTCTTGAAAGTCATCGATATAAAAGACATAATGGTCGGACCCTACATAAGGAGAGGAGAAAAATGCGTAAGTAAAATAAAATCATTTTCAATTATGTGATTTAAGTAGGAAACAAAAAAAAATTGCACTTTAAAAATTAAATATGAGCTATGCTTTATGTGTTCACCGATACATGTAATGATGTTTCGTTCAAAGTTAATACAAATAGAACTATGAGGTACCCAGGGGCATACCACAACCTCTTAAAACAATATTACTTTAACCTTACATTTACTTTTCGTACCATGACGGGCTTAAAGTAAGCTTCTTATGATGTTAAAACTATAATGTTTTATAGGCAGCATTGTGACTATTCATTCACTGAATTTGCACTAAGACGCGATTTTGACATTAAAGTAAATCAATCAAATTAAAGCAATCTTATAACAGTTACTCGTACGCTGTGGAAGAGTAGACAACCAAAAATTACACCCAAACTCACGAGAGAAATAAATGTAGGCCATACAAATATTTCTCCCGGCCCGGGAATCCAACTCGGGATCACTGCGTGGCAGACTAGCATGGTAACCATTCGGCCACGAAGACAGATAATTTTTTTAAGCTTACACTGAAATGAGATTGTTTCTTGAAAAATTATGGTAGGCCCTGCAATGTTATCATAAAAGGTTTCGCAATTACTACATTTGAAATTTTTATTGAATAACCCTCATGCGTAAATAATAGGCCAGATCCTTAGCTCAAAAATCCACCAAATCGATAACAAGGAAACCTTGAGCATAACCAACATCATTCAAATTAAATATAATGATATACAAATAAAAGCTCTCTACATTAATAAAGTAATATCTATTTTATAACCTACTTGATTCTATATCACGCATACGTCGCCGACAAGACAATTCGTGTAGATTAATTATTTAGTTTTTTATTATATTATGTTGCGGCCCCATCAACTACACTCATGAAATCTACACTCCATGTACTTGGTCATGACCAGGGTTGAACTATCTCCGTTAGCTTTTAGATTTTAAGCCAACTCTAACGAATACTATGCGAACTGAATTTTTGGACCTGTTTTGTTTTATTTTCTTTTTTTTTGTTCCTGAAAATAACCAAAAAAATAAAGGTGGCGTTCACTGGAGGTATTTACGGCTTTAATCTAGCGTAAAGTTATTATCACAAGTTTGGTCTTTTATTAACAAAATTTAGACTCATTATGTTACTGAAATATATCATATTATATTTATGTTAGTCTCGAAGATATATATGATATTCGAGTTGAGTCTGATTTAAATGAATAAATAAAAATATAAATTAGGTTTTCATCATTCTACACATTTTTTATATTTACAATTTAAATATTTTTTTTATTCAGCCGTGAACATGGAACCTATAAAGAGACCAAAACGTTTGTTTGAATAAACAAATATATGCCATTTACATCTGACTACACATAAACAATATTTTTAAAGTACCCAATTGCAACATTTGAAAATTTAACTCTTTGGCTGTAGAATACAGTTTGTTTCATCTGACTGTCACTTCTTTTTAAATTGTGGCGTCATTTTATGTCTACATCACCATGGCTTTAACTCGTGAAAATTTTCGTAGTATGATTTTCTACGACTTTAAGTGTAATTTAACAAGAGCTTCGCTTGGCTTCAAACTGCTTTTGGCGATGAAGCATTCATCAAGACGACTATGCTATATATATAGCTGGTTTGCAGAATTCAAACGCGGTCGTGTGAATCTCAGTGACGAATTTCGTGATGGTCACCCGTCCACTGCTGTGAACAACAAAAACATCGATGCTGTGCGCCGTATGATCAAAACATATAGGCATGTGACATACCATGACATTCAGGCATCTTTAGGTGTAGGCATGAGTCAAATACAATCAATACTACACAAATATTTGGGTGTGAAAAAGCTGTGCTCTCGGTGGATCCCAGACAATTTGAATGAGGCTCAAAAAACGGATCGCGTTACTTGGTGCAATGCCATGCTTACCAGATTCAACGAAGGGACGTCAAATTTGGTGACAGGTAACATAATAACAGGTGACGAAACATGGATTTATAGTTACGATTCCAAAATAAAGCAGCAATCGAGCGTATGGGTCTTTTGAGATGAGCCGAAACCAACCAAAGTGGCGCGCGTGCAAAGTGCCTCTAAGCGGATGATTGCTTCTTTTTTTTTAATAAAACTGGACACGTGGCTACTGTTGCTTTGGAGAATTGTTGTACCGCCGTTGCCGGAAGTTATTGACAAACTTCGTAAAAATAACCGTAAACGTTGTATCATCTTGCACCACGATAAAGCCAGTTCTCACACGGCCAGACAGACAAATGAATTTTTGAAGGTGAACACCGTTGACCTTATGAGCCATCCCGCGTACGGTCCCGACCTGGCACCTTGCGACTTTTATTTTATTTCCAAAAATTAAGAACCAGTTACGCGGTCAACGATTTTCATCACCTGAAGTGGCTGTCGAAGGGTATGAAAAATATGTGTCAGAGATTGTCACGGAGGAGTGGCATAAATGTTTTCAAAATTTCTTTATTCGTATGAAAAAGTGCATTAACACTAACGGAGAATATTTTGAGAAACAATAAATTAATTTCTGATCATTTATAGTATTTTGTCTTATTCGTTCCGGAAACTTATATTGCGCCACACGAAGTATACTTTAAAAAAAAGTAAATTGACACAAGAACAATCATAGTTTATTTACTTTTGTTTCGTTCGGCTATTGGAAGCTGAATTCAAAGTAAAATGAATTGAAAGAAAATAGGAATAGGAACTAGATTAAACGCATCGTAGCTTTGTTTGAAATCTTTGTCAAAAGATGTAGGAGACTACATACGGGTCACCGTATGTTGGTAATTGTTGGATTCGATCACGTTTTATACGGAATCTCCTTGTTTATAAAAATACCAATATAATTACAAAGTGTGGCTGCTTTTAGTAGCAATAGGGCTCCTTGTGAAAGAGTTTGTCCAGAGAATTACTGCCAACCTACCTATTTCCGTCGCCAAGCAGTAATGTGAGTATTACTGCGTTTCAGTTTTAAAGAGTAAGGGTGCTAGTGAAACTATAGGCACATTGGACTTGTCTTTATGTCTCAGGATGGCAGAGGCATTAACAGCGTATTATATTAAAACAAGTACGGTAACTCCATATAAACGTAGCAGCGTGGCTTGTATGTTGCGCGCCCGCAGCGTGCCCTGCACACATTCGCATAATCTCGCGGTGAATTCGTGTTGCATATCGCTGGTCGTCACACGCGCCTTTCATTACTATGCGAATATGTGCGTCCGTATACGACGCGTGGCGGATGTGCATACATACAAACCGTGCTGCTACATTTATATGGAGTTACCATACGTGTCTTATTATAGTATGGTAACAGTGCCCTTCTGATCTTTGCGGTTTAAAACTCTGAGTGATACTGCAACTGTTATGGATGGGAATGTCGCTTATCACCAGCCTCTTGACTTTTCATTTCTGGCAGGAGTATCGAAACCATCACAATAAAGTAGTGTGTTGAAAGTTTGTAGTACAAGTTAAAATAGTACAGCTGAATAATGTCAAAATAAAAAGCTACAAAAAATATTTACGAACTTAATAGAAATGCAATTCAAATGTTGAGATCGGCAATTCGAGTACGTCTAACGTACGATTGAATAATTCAAGAAGCCTTTTCAACTAAACAAATCTGTAGAAGTGCTGGCATAGCAAAGGCCCCGGTAACTAAAATACGTGACAAAATAAAAGCAAATACTTGGCACCCCTGAAAGGGATTCCTTCTGCAATGCAATCTAATTTGGGAGACACCATTATTCCTTGCGACCCGTTCTAAGTCACGTTCATTGCTACTCGAACGGGTAAGCCCTCGCTTATAGCTCGTATTTGAATTCAAAGACATTGTCATTTTATTTAAATTGGAAAAAAATAGTAAAAAATTATATTACCTTTCAGCTTGCTTGCTCGAATTACTTCAGGTTTTGATCTTTACCATATTGAATTTGTTTCTTAGATTTATGTTCCTAGGCTGTCGATGACCTTATCAGAGGTCGACAAAGTTATTAAAGATAAGTTTCTTTTGGCTCAAACACAACACAATTATTATTTTGTATCACCTATAATGTGGAGCAGATCAAAATGTCTTTTGTTATTCCATCAGTGACACCCACCGAAGAAGAAACAACAATGAAAGTGCCTTAAGCCTCGATTACTATTAGAACCGATATCGCCAAAACTCACACGTTCATAATTTGAAATGTTATAATTAAAATCTTGATAGTGATTGGTCGTAGTTTCTAATTTAAAAAGAAATAACTAATTCTCTCTATAGCCTGTCTCCATCCCAAGATTGGAGCTGCAAGCTGTCCTTATTGCCTCGCGTTTTGGCGCATATGTGACTGATGCGCAAAGGCGAAAGCCCAATCAAACCCTTTACTGGACGGATTCGTTGACCGTTTTAAAATGGCTCCGTAGCGATACCTGCGCATTTTAAAGCATTTGTTTCATTTCGTGTGGGAGAGATAGCTGAAACGACCAACATTCAAAATTGGAGGTACGTCCCTACCGCTTTAAATGTCGCAAACGACGCTACGCAGGACAACTGCAAGTTTTCTATTTCATCACGATGGTTCACTGGCCCACCTTTTCTTTTGTGTCCAGACTGTGACTGGCCATGTGAACCGGCGTGTAATGTCCCTCCGGTGACCGAAGAATTGAAGCATGATTCGGAATCGGTGAGACTCCTGATGTTGTTGCGGACCACCAGCATTTTAGTCGGTAGCCACGTCTGCTTCGCGCCACAGCTCGAATACATCATGTCTTAGAGTTTTTTGGTCAATTTTACATCCAAATTCGAAAATTCCTCATGATTCCCTTCGTGATAATCACGACTTCTTCTCTCTTACCTTAGCGGATCTCAATGTTGCAGAGACTCTTTTGTTTCGAAAGATACAACTAGAATCATTTCACAATGAATAGGTTCGCGTTCACTCAGCACGTTCTGTTTCGAAAGATAGTAGACTTAAGAACATTCGCTTTTGCTCGGAGAAGATGGACTCCTTCGGCTTTCTGGTCGAATCGCTGCTGCTAAGGTCATAGAATCCAATCCAATCGTTCTTGATGACAAACATCGGATCACCAGGCTACACACACTATATATACACTTTTGGCACGTTAGATTCGCTCATGGGAACGAGTTGGTAGTTAATGAATTACGCCAGAGGTTCTACATTCTTGGCCTAAGACCAGCCGTCAGAGGAAAGTCTCAGAAATGCCAGATCTGTCGCAACTGAAAGGCCAAATCCGTGTCACCACCCATTGGAGATCTACCGGATGCCAGAATGGCACATCACCAGCGTTCTTTCACTCATGTCGGTTTTGATTAATTTGGTCCATTCACTGTCACCACCTGCAGACGCCAAGCCAAGAGATGAGTAGCGCTTTTTACGTGCATGACTGTAAGGGCGATACGTCTCGAATCGTAGAAAATTTATCTTCATGCTCTGCCTTAATGGCGATTCGTCGCTTCATTGCCAGAAGAGAATGTCCTGCCCGCATTTTTTCCGACAACCTTTTTCGCCGGCGCGGCGAGGACGTTGCCGGAGCTCTTCGAATTTTGCACAGATCGTAAAATAGAATGGTGTTTCCGTCTGCACCGTTCATGGGAGGTTGTTGGGAGCAGTTGGTTCGGTCCGTAAAATCTACCATTGCCGTAACCCTGAAAGAGGTCTCACCCAGAGAAGAGGTTTCAAACATCCTGTTCCTTGAAGCCGAATGCATGTTTCAACCTAAACCCATGTTTTAGTCGACGTGAATTCAAAGAACGCTATAACTCTATTCACCTTTTTAATTGGAACCTCCAGCAATGAGCTCCACAGACGCGCCGATTGGAGAAAAGCGGAGAGATTCGCAGATCGCTTTTGGCAACGTTTTGTAAAAGAATATCTGCCGACTCTAACCCCGCAGAAAAAGGCTGCCTGAAACTTAAAATTTGAAACTTAGTGAGCTTATTTTTATAGCTGACGGGACACTTCCTAAAAACTGTTGGCCGCGAGGACGAGTAGCAGCGGTACATCCTGGCAAGGACGGTATAATACGAGTTGTAGATGTCGTCAGAAAAGGGGTCGTGCTGCGCCGGTCTACTCGTAAAGTAGCGCTGCCGGTCGCCGGTCAATAGCAATGGGTGCTTCTCACCGTCGGGGGTCATATTGGTGACCTGCATCGTTATTTTCTTCACCGTTCTTTTGGCCATTAAATTCAAAATTCTTGTTCTATTTTAATACTTGACTGTACCCTTCAGAAATAAAATAAGTGAGAGAGTGAATTTTGCAGCGACCAGAACCGGGTTTTAATTTTCCTCATCCTCAACAGTAACAAAAGGATCATTATGATAAACAAAAAACTGAAAATTTATTAAAATTAAATATAAGAGTTAATGATGATGCGAAATACTACCATAGATAATATTACAATTACGACTATTATTTTTGCACTCCAAAGTAGCGAAATAAGGCATTTTTCTACGATTTTCGAGGTTTTGCGCGAGATAATTTACACAACAATATAAAAAAGCGAAAATGGCGGATTGTGCTCAAGTTTGCGGAACTCCGCGAACTGTTGGCACACGTGGCAAGCAAACTGAGCACTTCTACTGTGTTTGTTGTTCTGTGATGAGACCTATATTGTTATAATAATAATAAATCTTTATTTTCTGTTACAAAGTCATAGGATACATTACAAAAATAACTTATCTAAATATTGAACCATTAAGTCTGTGTGAGAGATTGGCGTCCATACTAGGAGACCTGTATTGCAGATCACCACCAGCATCTCTACACTCCCGCGAAAGTATTGACTTGGACTAAATTGTTGGTGAGGTAGCTTGTGTGTGTGTGTGTGTGTGTGCGCGCGCGATGATTTATTTTTTTAACCGACTTCAAAAAAGGAGGAGGTTTTCAATTCGTCGGTATGTTTTTTTTTGTGTGTATGTTACGCGATAACTTCGGTATTTGTGAATCGATTTTCATGATTCTTTTTTTGTTGGAAAGGGGGTACTTCCATAGTGGTCCCATTTTGAAGAACATCATCCATTTTGAAGGGTGGCTGTTCACGCATGAAGATTCATTTTAATAAATAGCGCCTAACTTTAATTTAGGAGCAATTACTTAAGTAGTTGATTTTGCTATTTCTACAATTCAATACAAATACTTTGAGTAGTGAGAACCCATTTTTATTATCTCCAGTGTCAAGTCCTGTATAGTAGCGAACTAGGGGATATTTCAATAAAACTTAGCAAATAGACGCAATTCCACGTAGTTTTGAGGTCGGTTTTTTAAGTACTCTGTACTGATCATTATTTTAAGTATTGCTTTTATGACTCCATTTTCAATCTAAGATGGTCGGACGAGAACAACATCGCTCTGTTAGTATACCTACATCGTACACTTGGTATAATAAAGCCCCATGTGATCATACGTCAAAAGTGCTTTTATTACACAACTTTAAAAAAAACCGATCTCAAAACTACATGGAATTACATCTATTTGCCAAGTTTTATTGAAATCGATTAACGGAAAGTGCACGAAACCGGATTCATCCCCTAGTTTGCCGGCACTCTTAGAGGTGAAATATTTTCTATGAATTTAAATGGAACCAACACTTATGTACCTTATTTTAAACAAAAAAAGAATCATCGAAATCGGTTCACAAAATGCCGGACTAATCGCGTAACATACATACAAAAGAAATACAGACGAATTGAGAACCTCCTCCTTTATTTCAAGTCGGTTAATAAATATCATAAATTTAATACGAGCTACACGAAAATTATGTATATGTGAAATTTTGTAACTATTATTGTGTATTGAAGCATAAAAAGAAAGTATCCACTAATGTCGTTCGTATTTCTGAAAAGTTACCATTTTTAATAATACCACCAGAGGTGCGATGAAACCTTTACGCACGTAAATTGTGTTAGCACTATCTACGTGGCACACATGTATACATATTTGCCTACGTGTCAGTGTAATAATGTGTTCGCCACCTAAGATTACCTTGTAATCAAAATGAATGCTTATTTCATCTTGAATAAATGCCCTGTCTAGAGACGCGCCAACACATAATTTAACTGTCATGGTCTTATAGCTCTGAAATTGTAGAAATTCTACGAAAAGCACAATACGGTTCCATCGAAGCTATGTCGGACTTTGCTTTCAGTCTTTCTATTGTACCTTATGAACTATACAAAACGCTTATTATATTATTTATTGGTATGCAGAAAGAGACCGGTTAGTGGCCGCACTTTGTCGCGTTAGAAGTTTCAACTAACCGCTATAATTTTAACAAAAATGCAGAGCGCATTAAATATTACTTTATACTTTATAGAAGATTCTTAAGCAATAACAACTTTGTTTTAGTTTATTTACTTATTCTATTTAAGATAGATATCTATTTCTACAAATATCTGCAGTCTCTCATGATGTAAAGGAAAGTTCTAGAAGATGCTTATTCACTCTCCTCTTGACAATAATCAAGTGGTTAGATTCAGTGCTCTGACGAATTAGCTCCCATCTTGGCACAACTCATTAATTTGTCTTTTGAATATGCAATATTCCCACCATCTTTCAAAAAATCAATAGTGAAACCACTTTTTAAAAAAGATGATAAACAAAATTTGCAAAATTATCGACCTATAACTTTGATACCTGTTTCGTCTAAGGTTTGGGAAAACATCTTACACGCGAGGTTGATGTCATTTATTACCAAGTTTCAAGTGATAAGACCTGAACAACATGGGTTTCAGAAGGGCAAGTTCACTACCTTAGCCCGTTATTCGTTTATTAGAGAGATTTTAACTTGTATGCATTGACTTACAATTATATGGACGTCGGGTCCGCGCTAAAAAGTGTCCGCACTTGTAAGGCGCTAAAATCGTATACAGAGCGCGACACTCCGCTTTAGTCTTCATTTGTTCTACTGACAGCGCGATACTGCGATGACATTACAATTTAAATTTCGAATAGGTTGACTTGGGACATTTTTTTCGTGGTTTTTGTATTAGACCCGTCGTCCATTTATTTGTAAGTCAATGCTTGTATGGATAAAAAGATACCTGTCACTTCCATTCTATTTGACATGAGTAGAGCATTTGATTTTGTATGTCACAAAATATTGCTATCCAAACTGGAACTGTACGGAATACGTGGTAGGGCAAATGATTTAATATTCCTTCATGGGAGAACTCAATGCGTGGAAGTAAACAATGTCAATAAACAATTTGAGTACCTACGTTGCTTGCAGATCTAGCTTTAAAATTAATAGTGTCGGGATTCCTCAAGGATCAGTCCGTTCTCTCTTATTTATTCTTACGATTGCCCATGGTCACACAATATCCATGTACCATGTTTTGTGGACGACCTATCCATTGTAATTTACAAAAGACCGAGACTTGATTTAGAATTAGAAATTAACGAAACTATCAAACGAATAGTATATTGGTTGGAATGCAACAACCTTCGAGTAAACTTGTCAAAAACCACGTTTCTACAATACCTAAATCACAATGAAAATCCTACAAAACTCTCCATAGCACGCAACAATAGTCCTATAGTAGAGTCAACCACATCGAAGTTTCTTGGCATCACGCTCGACACACATTTGATCTGGACAGAACCCGTTGAATCAGTTTGTGAAAAAATCAACAAATTATTATAATAAATATAATAAAAAAATAATTATTATATTATTGTGTACGCAATTTACCGGTGAAAAAACATTGTGACCAGAAAACTACTTTGATGGCCTACCATGGTTATGTGTGTTCGACTCTGCGGTGTGGAATTGTTGTCTGGGGTAACTCTGTTCACATCAGTCGAGCTTTTGTCTCACAGAAGAAGTGCGTAAAGGCGATGTGTAGTGCTGGTATGCGAGATAGCTGTAAACCCTTATTTAAAAAACCAAGAATATTGTCCCTTCCTTCCTTATATATATTCGAGATATGTATTTTTGTCAAAAAACATAGTAATTTATTTTCTTCAAAAAATGTTTCTTTTTTAACCCGTATCGTTTGGCCCGACATATACACACTACTACATGTTTTCAAAGGAATTGCTATAACATGTGCGTAAAATTATATAATGCATTACCTGACGATATAAAAATGTTACCTACGTCTAGATTTAAGAAAATACTATTTGAATTGCTTGTGACAAATTGTTTTTATAATGTAAATGAGTTTTTGACATTTAAATTTTAAAGCCTGCGACCCTTTACATATTTATGGCTTGGACATGCGTTCCTCTTTTTATTAAATCACAATTGTTCTCTAATTATATTATTTAATGAACAAAATTTAATTTTATAATGTAATACGAAATGATTTTAATTATATAAGTAACATGATTATGTATAATATAGTATAATAGATATGTAAATGCGAACAATGTATAATATTTGCTATTAACATTTGTATGCCAGTTACTGGCACAACACGCTGAACCATAAGTGTAATCTTAAACATGTAAACTGTTTTTTTTTACCGTGTATGCTTACAAATAAATATATCTCTATCTCTCTATCTCTAAATAAATTTGCTATGTGCCGAACATGTCAAAGTGGACAGCGTCCTAGCTGTACGCATAGACGCAAAGGCAAAACCTTTGTGCAAAATTGATGGAATAGCTACAGTATAAGGAGGAAATCTGTCGCCGTGCTGGATTGACTGGTAACAAAACGGAGCGAGCATGATTATAAATCGAAATTAGTAGCAGTAGAGTAGAACTCCTCCCAAAAGAGTTAGCCCTACGGCTAGCACGACAGGACGCGACTTACGCGAGAGCGACATAAAGCGCGAGATACTGCTATTCTTACATTGAGATCCCGCGGTTTTTTTCGCTCTCGCGCAAGTCGCGCCTACCCTCTCGTGCTAAGGGCTAGCACGAGAAGGTAGGCGCAGAGAAGTACTCTGTAGGGTACAGAGAAGTACTGCCACCTTGACTATTTCTGCCGCCAAGCATTATGCTTGCATTTTGGTTTTGACGGGTAATGGTGTCGGTGAAGTTACAGGCACATAAGACTTATCATCTTATGTCTCAGAGTGACGGTCGCAGTGACAAAGCTCCTCATATCTTTACGATTAAGAGCTCTGTCGCTCAAGTTGCTCCGGCATTGCAACTGTTATGGCTAGACGTGTCGCATACGAACAGTTGCAGAACTTATTAGTCCCGTTAATTTTTGGTATCATAAAAATTCGCACTTTCCTGAAATGCATCGAAAAGTAGCTTTCGACGTGGATTTTGCCAATGAGTCTCTTAACCCGGCACTAAAGCGAGTACAGAGCATTCGATTGAAACTGGGCAAATTCATCCCAAAAGGGCCGTTAATAGTACTTCATACACGAGCAAACTTGAGCTCCGTACTAGAACAGAAACAAACAATTTGAATTGTTTAACGTTTAGAACCTTGCTCAAAAGTGGATAATGTAAAAAAAACTGGATAATGTATCACCTACTTAGTTATTATCTTGCTTGAATAATTTTTTATCTTTAAAAAGATCACTGTCGATACTAATATATTCAATAAAAACAATTTACGCTTCTCTTTCGCTTAAAATACATTTCATTTTAAAATTTCAAACAAGAATTGTAGCGAGTAAATGTCAGCTTTTGAGACGCTTTTGTCACATGATTGAACTTTGTAGAACTATAACTTGCATTCACAAAGTTGCGTGTATAAATGTACGTGTGGAAATATTGTGATGTAGTTTGATGAACGTTGAAATAGGTGGATGTACATTCATGAGTTTGATAAACAAAATATGTTAACATTTTGAGAGTGGCGATGTAAACTTTGTTACCACTATTATTGTTTTATTATTGAATTCAATATAAATTATTGTATACCTCGGGCATAATATGTGCTGCGATTTTCACCTAAAAGAAGTTTCTACAAAATTTCGAAATCAAATAAAATATGTCACGTCGAACATCGCGCCATTAAAAATTTAGGATTCCAGCAACAGTCCCAAGTAGTCAGTAGCACGTACGCATAAAATTATAGACAAAACATGAAATACCAAATTTGAAACGACCTATATCCGGAACTATGTGTTAGGACCGAATCGGTACGTCTTGGGGACAAGGTAGGTACACCTTATAAAATTCAATAGACTAGTGTGGTAGGACAATAACAATGTAAACAAACATGACGTGGAATTAAAAAGATTTTTATCCAAATCTTTTAGACGTATGAAAATTACTTGTTTGACTTCAACTCATCACAAATTCACAAAGCGCTAAAGTAAGGTCGGTTAGGCAGTCGTACGAGTAATTTGCCTCCCGCAATTATAACAATCACTTCTGGGAACTGCTGGTTTGTTAGGAATTACAAATATTTCCTCTTATCTACAGGTATGAGAAATGGATGGATGTCTCATCTCTAAAATGTCTAATTTTTAAAAGTTCTAACTTTTTTCTATAATATCGAATAATCGCACGAACAAGTCGTGCTCCTAGTGTTAAACAAAACCCCTGTCCACAGCACTTGCAGTGCCACTCAGATGACACTGCTACTGCGCCTATCACCCTGAGCCATAAATTGACAAGTTTCATGTGCCTGTGATTTCGCCAGCACGCTTACCCTTCAAAACCGCAACGCAGTAATGCTCCCATTACTGTTTGACGGCATAAATAGGTAAGGTGGTATGTTCCAGAACGAATTCTTATAAAAGGAGCTCTAGTACTACTGAAATGTGGTTGTAGTACTTGGTGAACAAAGTCGAAAAAGAAAGAAGATGGAGACGGTCAACGTCCAATGACAAAAAGTCGATCAATATAATCTATAAAATCTTCTATACTAATAGTAATATGTTTCTTATTGGTAAGTAAGTGTCAATTACTGGGTGTTCATCATACGCCTTTAAAAATAAATAAAACTTACAAACCTGCTTTTACCATAATTTCTGTAAATAATAGTAAAGGTTTTAACTTGAATTTTATGTTCTAAAAACCAGGCTAGCTGCAGCACTATTAATTACTTATTCGTAGGCTGAGAATTGGGTGATCTATAAAACAGGTTTTCTTTTCTAAACTACCGCAGGCGCCAATCACTCGCATAACATCCCTTGTATCAGTAATTGAAACAACTTACATTTTTTACGTAAATGTATGTATGTGTACATTTTATAGTACCACAAAAACAAATATGTTCAACATTATGTTCAAAGGCGAGTTTGAATTACTGAGAGGAAAGTTAATTTCTGGGTTGGCAATAAAAAAGGATTAAAAATATGCCACGTCCACAATAATTACTCCGATAAATTACTACCTCAAATTATTTATAATAAATAAATGATGATACACAAATACTTATTGACCCACCGCCTTTCAAGCACAGGGTCGTAGGTTCAAATCCGGGCTTGAACCTCGAGCTTTCGGAATTTATATGCAAAATTTAAAATAAGGTAAAAGATAACACACGCAAATTCTGAAATCCGAGACATTTTTCGCTCAACTATAAAGTTAATAAAAATTATTTTTGACACGCACAATTTCTAGGAATCAAGTTTTATAGAACCGTCATTACTTCTTTCGCAGTCTAGTCAATTACTTAAGGGAATAAACAGTTCCTCTCACAGTATTATTAGCAAAGGAAAAACTAGGTGCTATCATAAATCGAACACAATATTCCATTAGCTACACAGCTCAGCTTGACCTAGAAACCTATATCTGGTCCAATTAGCATACTCTAATGTAAATGGCTATGTAATTGCATGTGTGAAGCAACATATGTATAGCGGTTGTTTACTATTTTATGGGGAAATAAACTCGTGAAAAAAATCGACTGATCCATTTGAGTATATTTTAGCCTCTATTAGGTTAGTTACTATAGCAAATAAACAAATCTGGGCGGTAGCCCGGTATTGTATACCTTGTGACATAGTTCATCGAGGGATGTACTACCACCTTATTAATTTCTGCCGTCAAGCAGCAATTGTCGCCGACAAGTGCAATACGTGTATAATAGTTGTTTATTTTATTTATATTGTATGTATGTTAGTCCTTAAGGTATATATTATATGGGCCATGTGGCCTGAAATAAATGTATAAATAAAATAATAATAAAAAATAAAAAAAATAAATGTAAAATGTGAGCATTACCGTGCTCCGGTTTTAAAAGGACGAGTGGGCAGGGTGCTGATGAAATTACAGGCACATGGGACTTGTCACTTTATGTCTCAGGGGCACACAGGCGGTGCCCCTCAGATCTTTGTGACTAAGGCTTGATTTGTGTCGCGTAGACGCTACGCGACGCGGCGCGGGCTGCATTCAAGCAAGCAATGCAATATAATCTTTATACTCAATAAAATAAGGCAACATTTCATTAAACAAACAAATGAAAACGAAGATGCAGTAACCGACGGCGGGCTGCAGGGAGCTGCGGTAGGCGCACTTTATAAAATGCAATATACTATAGAACATATTCTCCACTTAATAAATTATACATTTCTTCAAACAACAAAAAACAAAAGAGTAAAGAAGTCACTAAGCGTCGGCGACTTGTTCCGCCTCCAGCAATGCATAGTGTAACTTAGCTTCTCAACATATCAATATTTTTTTGAAAGGCAAATTGCGTGGTAGATACAATGTAGTATAGAATTTCATATTATATATATTAAAAAGCAGCGCTGCGTCGCTCTGCGCCGCCGACCGTCACATACTGTCGTCGACGCAGCGCGGCTTTTCTCTTTTGATTGAAGCAATATATACTTTATCCAGTAGATATCATGTTCTATATTATAATGCATATTATAAAGTCCGTCTGGCGTAGTTCGACATCTCCCACGGCCGCTTGCTGCCGTCTCTACTGTGATCGTGTTTCAGCAATTTGTAGATTATTCAAGCAAGTAATATTGCATGGATGAGAAAGTCCCGGGTTTCATTACCGGTAGAAATAATTTCGGAAATGTACTTTTCTAAAGTGTTTAGCCTAGGTGTTGTAGTATATAGGTAGTGCCACGAAGTGAATTCCGTAGCTCTTAGTTCCGGGTTCGATTCCCGGTAGAACCAATTTCGAAAATAAACTTTGCTAAAGTGGTTTTGGCCTAGGTGTTCTGGATTAACTTGATGAACTAAATTTAAAAAAAAGTGGATGAACTTTTCCCTGATCTGTTGTCAGACAACCACCAGTGCCCGTAGCATGACACCGCAATAAACCTATTATAGCCACATTTAGCTGTCAAATTAGATTGATAAAGCTGCTATTTTTGTTTTTCACTATAGCGAATATGGCGAGCACCGTGACGTCACATTTTTGACACACAGCGCGCGTCTCGATCAATGGCCGCGAAACAATATCGCAGTGTCAAACATGGTCACAGCTGATTTTAAAACATTTTGTCAGTACTTCACGGTAATTTTATCAACGTAAACATTGAAAGCTTTTCAAAGCTTACTGTACATCTTTTTACTCGAGCAGTCTGTGGTGTCAGTACACGAAACGAGCTTACAACAACCTACGCGTTCAATATAACAACGCGTTCAGGATGCTGATGAGGCTACCACGTCACTGCAGCGCGTCAGGAATGTTCGCTGAGGCGCGCTCAGACGGCTTTCACGCTATAATGCGAAAAAAGGCCGCCTCTTTTCTCCACCGTGCACGTGGTAGCCGCAATAGCATCCTGAATACGCTTGTCCATAGATTTGACAGTCCTATCCTAATTCATTTGATTAGGAGGGTCATAGGACAAATTAAATAGAGAATGTAAATGTAATGTGATGTAATGTATCTAATGTAATCTGTATTATTTACCTGTAAGTACTAACATAGTGTGTTTTAAGTTCTTTTTTACTAACAATATATGGAATTTATAAGTTCTGAAATAAAAGTCTTTATTATTATTATTATTATTATTGAGCGCGACAAACGAAATAAACAGAAACAATAAAAAGAAACAGCATGCGTAGTATGACAGCATATCGCATGCAATATGTGATAAACATCCCCGTTACATACACTCCATAAAGCTATGTTGCCTTTATTAAAATGTTATTTTTTGTTTATTTGTTATTGAACGATATTTTGTTTCATCGTTTTACAACGATGCAATTAAAAGGATTACAATTTTCCCGGCGATAATTAAATGACAAATACACGCATTTTCACATATCGCTATCCTTGTTCTTCAAAATGTATCATCAAATAAACAAAAGAACCAATGGCGCTAGTGCGGTATTTTACCGATTCAGTACTCACAATAAAAAAATAAAATTGTAATAGTGACAACATTGTTATGGGAACTTTTGGATTACAACTGCTCCATGTGAGACTGAATATATGGAACTGCTGGAAATAAACTGCTTTATCGACTGCATTATATATGCCACAGGGATGCCTACCACATATCGTATGCGATATACCGCCATGCTACGCATGCTGGTTTCAAACAAGGGAACTCTCTGTACTCCTTATGAGCACCAGAATAATGAAATCCAAACAGGGGCATTACCAGAATATCTCGGCCAAAACCACACCAGAAAAGTTCATTTTCCAAACTGGTTCTTGGAAAATGAACTTTTCTAACAAAAAATGAACGTAGTTCACTCCGCGGCACTACTCAGAACACCTAGGCTAACCGCTCACGCGATATTACAAATTTTAAATCAATACACTAGAATAAGACATTACGTTTTCATTACATGCAGGATTCATTGATATTTCCGAGTTTCGTCATTTTGTATGAAAAAAGCTGGCGGGTACGGCCGCCCAGAGACGGCCATCTTTGAAAATAAGGCCGGTTACAAACCCATTTGTATCTGATGATTTTTATATATTTTGTGAAATGGGTGTGATTAATTTTGTGTGTAAAATAAAAGTTCACACTACGTATATAAAAGCATGTAACTAAAACTACACTCAAAATGCTAGGTAATGTGAGTTTTACGTAAACAATTTATTTGTTTTTAGTGGTGGGTGTTTTTTGTAGTGAAACTCTCGATCAGGAATAAATCACACTTTATTTTCCATTCTGTATTACTTAACTATAATTTCCACGCTCCTAAGCGTTGATTCACACCGCGGAGACGCTACGCGACGCGGCGCGGCGCTGTATTCAAGCGAGCAATGCAACATAAATTTTATCCTCAACAAAATAAGGCAACATTTCATTCAACAAACACATAAAAACGAAGCTGCTTCAAGTCAATACTGTCACCAAATACTTTCGCGCGCATACCCTGTTATACCTAGCACGAAGTTACTCAAGCATACACGTGTGCTCTCGCTCGCATACGAATACACACTCGCGCACGTAGACGTATATGAATGCATCATTTCATAATGTTATTTGTTTTAGGTTACCCAAAGTAATAAAGAAAGGGCCTATCTCTAAATCTCGCCGATGCCTTTTCAATCTTCTCTGTCTCCGTCTGTTGAACCTGACAAGCAATCCCATCTGTCTCAACAACGTAAGTGTAAATTGGTTACTTTTTATTTAACCTTAGGAGTAAATTATTTAAACTGCCTCTGTGGCCGAACGGTCACCATATGCCACGCAGAGGTTCCAGGCTCGATTCCCGGGCTGAGAGAAATATTTGTAAGGCCTACATTTATTTGTCTCGTGAATTTGGTTGTAACTTGTGATTGTTTGTGTGTGAGTCCATGGCACCCGCGACGCAAGGTTTTTCTAGTATGGGGCTATGTTGAGTGTGTGCGTTATTATTATTATACTTTTATGCGATATTATTAAATAGATTAATATGATATTTTACAAATCTACACAAGAACTGGCATTTATTCAATGAAAGATAAAATCATACCCTTTTTTAAAAAAATCTGAAAATTTTGCGGTTGGAACGCACATGTTCTCCAGGACTACACCACTATAGACGACATTCGACATCAAACTCTTGGTACACCAAGGTCTCTCTTAGCAGCAATGCCGGCCCTGAACCAGCTAATGCTCTTCTAGCGGAAGGTGGGCTGGTTAGACAGTTCGATTTTTTTAAGTTAGGCCATTTGGCTCACGTACAGTGGCCCCAGCGTGCCGGCGTTAGTATGTAATGGTCCCATTCGTAAATTACAATGGACCATTGCCCATCGTAATTTACGAATAGTGTGGAACTTGATAAACGAGAGTGTGAATACAAAGTGTTCCGTGTAGGGATTAATGAATTTTGTTACTGAAAGAAAAAAAAAATGTATCATTAAAACGTGTTTATTTCCAGATTTTTTGTGTTTCTTGGGCCATTTTTGTACAATAAATTAAACGCCAAATTAGCCATATATCATTTTTGTTACATAAAGGTTAAGAAAGTTCTCCAAGAATTCCTTCAAAATATGTCTACGATGATACAGAGAATTATTAATTATTCCAAAATAAATGTTGTCTAATAGGTATATGATTCGCGTATAAAGTATATGATATGCATTTTATTGTTTAATTATTTTTTTGTTTATAATGTAATCATATATCTATATAGTCTTTAGTTATTCATTTGTACAATAATTTGTTCAATAAACAATTTTATTTATTATTATTATTAATGTAATCCGCTAATACTGCCCTGATAAGCCGAGAAGCGCTATTTCAATCTGAGAAAGTTTTGGGAAAATCGACTTTTTGTAAATTGCATTTTATGTAATTGTATTTTATTTAAAAATATATCTTAGTGGTTTTTTAAATATTTTAAGTTAGATAGCGCTATTTCTATTATACCATTATATGCGAAATTATTATAGCTATGGAATGGTATAAAAAAAACTAAAAAACTAAAAACTAAAAGTATCTCAGAGATAGCGCCTTTCGGCTTAGCAGGGCAGAATAGTGGTCGTAATAAATGTATTGGTACTGAGTGGTGCTACTGTATTGCTTGTTTTGATTATTTACCTCATCTATCCTCACTTCATCCATCACCGTGCTTGGTATACCTACTACCGTCGAGCAAACAGTGCTTATGATCAAAGAACATTCACACATTTTTCCCAGACAAAGCTAATGGAAAATCGGACTATTTAAGGTATTTAAATGAATTTTGTAAGTAAAATATCACTCAAACACACCTATTCAATATAGGTTGTATTAAAACCATGTTTAGGTCGTTACATTGTGAATTTGGGTAGGATTCATCAATTTTCTTCCTCGCGACTTGCAGTTGTTTTACGTCATTTTCGCAAATTTTCCACGAATTCCGCCACTACCCGTGACTGTTTCTAATTTAAAAAAAAACACATTTTTATATCATTCTAGTTTTATTCGATATGTATTTAAATGCTCGTCACCTTTAAATATATTTTATTTCGTAATAAAATGAATATATAAAGTGGTTAAGACGGTTAAGAGAAAGTTAAGTTAAAGCGTAAAATACTATGAAAGTTTCTCAGAATTAGAGCCGCCGTCCACTTTAGCTCTGTTCTTGATTCTGCGTAAACAGGTACAACTAAATATTCAATCGAAAACGTCGCCATCTGTTCAAATTCTGAATTTGTACAATTCGTTATTTATTAGCAGTTAGTACAAAAATGTGTTTGGCATGTCACCATTAAGCACGTTAAGATTGCGTTACGTTCTTCTTTACAAGAAATATAGTAATTATAATATACACATTCTATTACACATACACAAGCAGATATCTACACAGCAAATACACAACACACACATACTTTAATTTATCCCCAGAGGGCGCCCCTTAGCAATACTTGAAATTTGTGTGCGGAGCGCCTAAACAAGGAAACAACCGTTGCGCGGTTTGGTGTAAACAGCCGACACGCGCCGGTTTTTATTAGGAAATTAAAGTTTAATTATTAAGTGTTACTTTACAACTTACAACTTACTTTAATTGTACGCATAATTCATTAACTTTCGATTAACGTAAAAAAGTGATATGATGTATGTGTGTGCGATGTGAAATAAAAATGTGACGTCCTTAATACACTAGTGAGAATGGGAGTTAAGTCGTTTTGATAGCTGATTTTCAGGTATTTATATCGTATTTCATATTGTGTTAGTATCTGATAGGTAGATTAGATAGCTTTTTACTACTGTTGTTAATATTTCCAGTAAAAAGCTACTAAATCACGAGATAATAATTATCAAAGTACAAGAGAATTATCACAACGTCTTTATTATATGTAATAATGATGTATTATTTTTCCATCGTATTTTTGTATTATTTTTCGCGAAATAGCCAGAAGTTTACAAAATAAGTGAAAGTAACGTTTCTTTGTCAGAATCCATCGTGTAACTGAGTCGAAAGATAAAACATCACTAAAAATTTGGTCGCACTTCAGCAGCGCGACAGTCGCCCGGCCACCGCGCGGTTGCAGCGCGACCGCCGCGCGGCTGCAGCGCTGCTGCAGCGCGGCTAACAGCGGCTAATTTGAACGCGCCCTTATACCTCTGAGTGACACTGCAACTGTCATGGATAGGCATGTCGATTATTGTCCGACGCACGACTTGTTCGTCCCATCGCTTATATCATAAAAAAAAAAAACAGTATACACGGTGTCTCATGGCTATAGGGCACAGAGGTGAAATATTTTAAATATAGTACACTGTAAATGTTACTTATCAAAAGGTAATAGTAATGTCAATGACTGCAATCTATTAACATATGTACACTAGGACCTACGTCTTGATCTTTATCGCTTCGCATTCTACTTCATTGATGGAGCGATAACAGATAGGGGTACGCGTGCTCTGTTTTGCATTGCTCATGAAAGCATAAACTTTAATTGCCATTTAATTTTTAAATATCTCATATTTCTGTTATTTTTTTCAAAACCTGCATTTTGAATCGTGTTGCACTGCATGTAAGCATATTTTAAACTGAACGTGGTTCTCGGGAGATAGTAGGACACAACTGACGCTATTAGTACCATTTCAAACCACACTCAATCTGCTATCATCGCATTTCTCAAGCAATACGTCATAATCATATCTATCGATTTATAAAATATTCGACTTATGATTCATTTACTATATCAGAGAAAATCATGTTTGAAATCAAAGCCGAAACGACTTCAAATGAGTAATAATAATGAATTTTCTGAATTGGTTCTGGTCTGGGCGTTCTGGGAAGTGCCTTAGAGCGAATTCCGTTGCTCTGGTACTCTTAGTACAGGAGGTTCCCTAGTTTGAGACCAGGCAGTTGGTGTAGTTGGCTGGCACACTATTATTTAAAGAAACAATGCACATACTATGTTTTTAAATGACTCCGTAAACAATTTTATACCATCTTAAATACAAAATTCATACAACCAAGGAGTCCTAAGATGTACGACTCTATTAGTTGAGACTCCTGTTTCTCACAAACATTAATATTTAAGCTCTGTTCTATTTACTACTTTTTAACAATTCGTAGTGGGAGAAAATAATTATATTATTACATAAATAAGCTTGCAATATTTGTGTCATCTAAAATAACGGAAGGTCTTACATTCATATAATTGATCCTTTCGATTAGCATCATAAAATTAGAGGTTTTTTTCATATTTAGTCGGTTCCTCGCCCCGTTCCTGTACATTGCTCTGGTTCCTGGCCCCTCATTTTCAAATTTTGAATCGTTGTTTAATTCCCTTGTATTGTCATTCTCACTTTGTTTCGCTCTGTCTTCACTCTCTGCTTAATATCTGATGCGAGCATTTCTGCTCGTCTTGACCGCTAATTTTGATCGGTTTACCAATTTCCATTTTAAATCATGTGCCTATTTAATACCACTAAAATCTAGTAATATTTGTAAAATAAGGCCCGTTAAGTTTACTGTCTCACAATTTATAGTATTTAAGTAGAGACTGTTTTTAATATTGTAATTGTTTTTTTACACCGTTTTTTTGTTCAGCCCTTTTGTTCACCTTCATCGTATACGATAAATTTATATGACCGAGTAATCTATTTTATTGCTCCGTATTGGCCTTTTAGAAACCTTTTCATCCTTGTGAAAGAATTCGTCCAGGAAAGTACTGTCACCATACCTATTTCTGCCGCCAAGCAGTAAAGCGAGTAGAGTAGAGTTCTGAGTGGCATTACAACTGTTATGAACGTGTCGCTTACGGCTTGTTCATCTCGCCACTTGGTATGTAAAAAAAATTGAATGCAGTATTATTTACTTTTAAAAATAAAATAATCTATGTATGAAGAAAATACCTTATCTACAATCTTTAAAGTACTTTTCCCCCGTGTCCCATAGCCGTGAGACGCCCTGTATGATATGCCACGTTGCGAAACGCGTGAAAACTAAAGTTCGTTACCCACCGTACCGAAATCGCAACGAAAAACCCGGGAGTAATTGTTTCTCAATTCTACGAACGCCTACCCACAAAATCTGAAAAGTGTTACAAACGATAAAATGTTTTATAGCCGACTGAAATTCCGTATATTGGATAATGAATTTTACAGAGTTGACGAATTTCTCTTGAAGAAATTGTAATTTTATTTTTATTTGAGGTCGTCGTATTTTTACAAGGTTTTGTATTTATTTATAATTGTAATTTGCTATTTTGTTTTATTTTTAACCATCTTCAAAAAAGGAGGAGGTACTCAATTCGCCTGTATTTTTTTTTAGTTTTTGTCTTTTTTATTACAAATGGGAAACCTCAGTAGTGGTCTCTTCAAATTTAAAGAAAACATTCCGCTCCCCGTAAATCGATTTTTTTTAAATAACGCACAAACTCAACGTGGCCCTCATTAGGGAAACCCTGTGTTGCGAGATGGTTGCGATTGCCATGGACACACACATAGACAACCACAAATTACACCCAAACTCACGACAGAAATAAATGTAGGCCATACAAATATTTCTCCCGGCCCTCGAATCGTATCTGGCACCTTTGCGTGGCAGTCCGGCATGGTAACGTTCAGCCACAGACGCAGGCATTTCAATCAAATTAACAACCTGTATATAAGTTAAAATAATTTCGAGGATTCATAGAAACAGAAATGTACGGACAACAGCACATCAGACTACACATTTTTGTTCGAAAATCGACTCCAGTGCAACGTAACAAGATACGTCAATGTGTAGCTTGATGTGCTGTTGACTGTACATAAATATAACAGATATTTAAAAACTCATGTCCGCTCTTTCTTTCCCTCACAGCTTAGCCTAGTGTTTCAATTTGTTGCGATAGATATGAATTTAATTTATGATTAAACGCCTTCTGAGTGTTATAAACTGAGATTGGAAAAGGAAGAGCGTATTTGCTTAAACTTTGGTAATTACCGTACAACGGACCGTAGATCCCTTTGAAATTCCTGAATATTTAAAAGTAGAAGGCCAAAAATTAAAACAAAAAGTTGATTTCGACCCACGTTACAATATATTCATAACGGTATCTGAAAAAAAATATTAAAATATCTTAAAAAAATTGTAAGTTTTTCCACTCACACTTCTTTCGTAAACATTTAACATAATTTACAACATTCACAAGATACACAGAAAAACACAAAAGAGGACATGTTTTACAAAAGAAAACAAAGTAAGAAAAATAATCAAAGCCAGACATGTTAACCCGTACAATGCGAGGTTCTTCACGTTTTTATCAGCGAGGTGACACCCGAGGAACGCGCTCGGGACATCTCGGAATGTGTGATAAAGTGCTGCGACGCTCAAGTCTTTACCGTCTCAAGAATGCTCGACTTTGCACTTAACTGCATACGTAATTCGATGGAGACAAAGAGAACTTTTGAAGAAAAGGCAAAAGGCCATTCGTTTTTCAAATGGTGGCCCTTTGTCTTCTTACACTGATTTTAATCACAAAATAAAAGAAAAAAAGTATCAATAATGCATCAATTATGAAGTTCTACTTCGTCTTCTTAACGTATCGATGGCATATATTATAATGCTTGCCATCATCGTGAAAGGATTTGCCAATTGGCGTAAGTAACTCGCCGATTGTTGCCGTGAGTGCACCAGACATACAGAAAAGGAATGGTACGTCGCGACGTACCATCGTACCTCCTCCTTTCGTGCACCCTAATACTTAGTATACTAGTTATCCCTTAATTAAATAAAGGTAAATTATAAAAAAATAAGATGGTAAATCTTTTTTTTATGTAATCGATTAGCAGCGTTACTACATTCTCAAGTTCTAAACATGATGTTCTTTTTTTTTAAAAAAATGGCAATGGAAATGGCATGTACGACTCTCAATTACCAGGGAACCACTGCAATATTTTTACCAATTGTTGTAACGTAAGAATGTAAAAAAATATATTAATATAATAAATATTTGCCAGACACCCACACCAATTACCTAGTCTCAAATTAGGGCATTCCCTGCACTATGAGTACCAGAGCAACGGAATACACTCTGGGGCACTACCCAGAACACCCAAACCAGAATCAATATAAAAATTTCATTTCCTGTATTGCTCCTGCCAGGAATCGAACTCGGGGCCTCCTTATCCAGCACCCATAGTGCAAAGCGTTGGATCACCGAGTCGTCAAATCGATTTATGAATAACTATACAATGATTGTGTGGATTGAAGTAAATAGAATTCTTAGCAAGTGAAGATGCTTGTAGTCTCCGCTTTTTTTCCCTGGAGACTGGAGTAATGGTAATGTATTTGAATCAGATTACGACGAGATCAATGTGATAGTGGTATATACATACGTAAACCACATAACATAGACATGTATTTGTCATTGTCATTACAAATCCGTATCTTGTGCTTCGGTTGTTTATTTTAACGCCTTTCACTGTCAATTCTAATGTTTGTTTTACTTATTATTATTTTTGTGTGCGTCGCGTTGTTGGTGAAGAAATAAAAACTTTGTACTATAAAGAAACTGTTATAAGCGACAAGGTTTTGCTAAAATTCTTGCGGGTTATACTAGCCTAATAGGTATAACTCTACTTGAAAGACATTAGAGTCTAGAATACGAGTAAGTACGATACATTTGAAGTTGAATTCTACATTACCTGCAGACTCACTATTCTTACTTATTGTTATAGTACGTAAAATATGGATAGCATATCTTTCTTAAAATTTAAAAGCTAGTATTCTAGATTGGCTAGAAGATTTGTATTCTCATTTTGTCTTTGACATATTCGTTTCAATTGTTACCGCGAATAAAACCTATTCCCTGTGGCACTATGTCGATATACGAGTACATGCTACTTTAAAAATATGTAATTTAAACTGTTACATAAATTTGAATTTCGTTTACTACTTAATATTTAAATATTTCATATTTATTTTACGACTTTGTTTCCTGTGAGTTATATATAGATTATCTGTGGTTGTTCAGATTTATAGGGTGTTATTATGATATTGCTATTGACATGTATTATCGAGTAAAATGACAGCCTGGTGTAGTCTTATTGTAGGTACCCAATTGTGGTTTTCATGATATAACAATATATACGGGGATTCTTGTGGAGTATCTACTATCTATTTCTGCCGCAGTAATGTGAGCATTACGTGCTGGAATGACATAATTCATCATCATTTTTTGTTTATTTTGGTACAGTATTAATTCTGAAATTTGCCATTTGTGTGTAGGCGTATTTCTGCATATTTTGTTTTGCCTACAATCCCACATCCCGGACGTCGTTTATAACAAACATACGTCGTTAGTGCTTCCCGTCTCAAAAGTTAGAAACCGCCTGAAAACTTTCCTGCAACACGGTCTATAGTAGCGGTCTAAAAAATTGAGCCTGCAAGTTAAAGTTAAGTGTTTCCGAGTCACGCTGTGGGTTTTCATCGTAGTTTTTTCTCGTCATATTTGCAAGATACTATTTGTATTTTTTGTATTTTTATACATACTTGAGAAAGACAATAAATATTTTTATTCATACTCAGATTATAAAGACCCACAAATACATACCCTACATAGACTAACCTATATAATAATATAATAAAATACTTATTATTTATTTATTTGTACATATTTGTAAAAAAGTCCTCCTTCATGAAGGTCGACAGATGTTGAGATTATGTATTACAAATAATAATAAATATTTAAGCTATTCACATAAATTAATATCTCTATCCAAATTAGTGTACTTGGGAACTCAAGATAGAGAATGCACAGCGTCTGTCTTCTATACACGCAGCGTGTGATATGTTATTTTGGTCTCATGGTACGAAGAGTATTCAATAGTGCGGAAGGTGAAAGAAAGAAACCTAGAGGCAGGAATCCTAAACACTGATCAGATCAGATCTCTGAACAACTGAAGCTACCTGTCAACGCTGCACTCCTCCAAGCGACTGAGCGAACCGATGGAGACAGATGATTGCCAAGATGAAGTGAAGTCACGATCCTTAGTAGTGAGGAAATGATTGAGAAGAATTTAAATTACGGAATAAACGCTTCGACAGTGTTGAATATACTGCTTCGATTGGCTGGGAACTGTTAAAAAATGACGCCGACAACTTTTTAAGAAAATACTTTAATGAATATCTGTGATACTGTGACCTGTGATACAAATGATGCTTGATTTCAATTCAAATTCACTCAGCAAAATCGCCTGATGATCGTAAAATGATCGGGTACAAAGATGTTAAGTGCGGATCCCGAGA
This sequence comes from Hyposmocoma kahamanoa, assembly GCF_003589595.1. Classification (NCBI taxonomy): domain Eukaryota; kingdom Metazoa; phylum Arthropoda; class Insecta; order Lepidoptera; family Cosmopterigidae; genus Hyposmocoma; species Hyposmocoma kahamanoa. Next base: position 3,830,666 of record NW_020654422.1, read on the forward strand.
GGCCTGTATCAGAGGTTGTGAGGCCGCGTCGCGCACGCACCGCTGCTAATAGCTTATCCTTGCATATTCGTCTAGTGAATTTAACCACGATAGCCGGAGGGCGCGGGCGGCCAGACTCAGAGCTATTAGATTTGTCTTCCACTTCGAACCTCTTTACTCGCACAATACCATCGATATCACGATCATCCAGCGGGAGTGCAACTTTGTTGCAAATTGCGTGCAGTAAAGACACAAGATTTTCTCCTGCTGTATATGGTAACCCAGATATTTCAACGTTGTTCATTCTTGAAAACTGATCGAATTTGTGATTGTCGTGTTCGAACGTGATTATCGCTTCATTTGCAGATTCTAGCCCTGTTTTAAGAATTGTAATCAACGATGTTGTTTGTTCTCAACGGCAATTAGCCTATCTTCCAAGGAGCTGAAACGGGTTTCCGTGTCGCTGAATTTCTTGTTGAGTGACTGTATCTCTGCTGTAATTTTCTGGCGATCAGTACTCAAGGTACAAAAATCATTTCTAAATTTGCGCAATTCTTGTAGGACCTCGGCTATATACTATTACTAGATTCAGCGGACTCATAAGACCTTTTAAATGTAACACAAACAGGGTCCAATTCGTCGCAATACATGTTAACTTCAACCATTGGACTTTCAAACTGCCTACATGTAGATGTTTCGTCTCCTTTGTTGCGCCTAAAAACCAAGAAACCAATTAACCAATTTTTATATGTATTTGGTGCCTTGTATTTGATCTGTTTTAATAAACAAGAATTAAACTGAAACCCGACCCATTAATTGGCAAAGGTAAGTGTCAACCAAATATTTGCTTTAGAAGTGAAATGATACTTCGCCCCCTTGGTGTAATAACGCTACATCTACTAAATGGCAACTTCAGTTTTGAAGATTCTATGAACGAGATTAGTTTATAACTGTTTAGTTTAAATAGAGATATAAAATTTCACATAGAATCATTTGTGTATCATCATTTTCTTCATGTAGTTCATATTAGTTTTCTGACTGTCGTGATTCTTTTTTCTACTCCTATACTTTAAGCTGTCAATTATAATTATTTATTTTAATTTTTTTTTATAATACTAAGTGGCGGGATGAACAAGTCGTGCGCCTGGTGGTAAGCGACACTCCTGTCCATAGCAGTTGCAGTACCACTCAGAGCTTTAAATTACAAATATCTGAGGGGCTCTGCCACCACTCGTCACTATCATAAGTCGACAAGTCCCATGTGCCTGTAATTTCACCAGCACCCTTACCTTTCCAAATCGGAACGTAGTAATGCTTACTATTGCTGCTTGGCGGCAGAGATGGGTAAAATGGCAGTACTTCCCTGGACGAACTCTTTTACAAGGAACTCTACTACTACTGTAATAATTTCATATCATAAAGGCGCTCATTTTAGTTCAACATTCAATTGTCTGCGGTATTCGCTACTGAAGTGCAAAATGTCAAAATAGTTCTGTACACATAACTATAATGAGTATTATAGTTTTCTACACAGAACTATGAATTTCAAAAAAATAAGGTTGTATTTGCTAATTAAAATGTCCAATATGATATCATTCGAATGCTCTACTGTCCCTGGAATGGTTAAATTGGCCTAAAAGTTTGCAACCGGGCCATTAACCTTTATAAAAAAAAATTTTGGTTAGAATATAAGCGGTACTTGGCCACTTCTACTTTATCTCTTTGGTTTTTGTTTTGTAACGTTTGTTTGGCTTTTGTTTGTTGGTTGTCATGAATTTGTTAACAAAATATACATTTAATATTGGTTGTCTTTCATTATTTTATTTACTCGTTGAAAAAGTACTGTATGTAAATCATTATATAATTAGGTCTTAAAATGTCGTATCTATTACTAACATACGGTACTCGACTTTAAGAACTCTCATAATGCAACAATCGCATAAAACACTATTAACGTATGATCACATGTGGGTTTGTTATACCAAAGGTATGGCTTGCATCTTTATGAAATACGCATCGACGCATTTTGCGCATTTTATCCTCCTGGCTTATAATCATAATTATGATAAGACAAATATGGTAACTCCATAAAAAATTAGTAGCGCGGTTTGCGCCGAGTACGGGTGCACACATTCACATAATAAAATAAAGGCGCGTGTGACGCCCAGCGCTATGCAACGAGAGTGCATCGCGAGATTACGCAAATGAATGCGTCCGTACACGGCGCGCGACAGGCGCACACGAATACAAGCCACGCTGCTACGTTTGTTTTGTATACAGTTACCATACTTGTCTTATTATAATTATTAAGATATAATCCTCATGCCCCTCTATGAAGTATGCGTGCTGTTTTTACATATAGTATCGTTGTGTGTGTGCGCCCGGGGAAGAGCGTACCGAGATAGCAAATATTTTCCAAAATATCTAATCGCTTTGGTGCGGAGGCTTCACAATCCTCTTAATTAATACGCAGTTGGTAGGTACTGATAAATTGGAGTATTTTAATGAAAATGGCGGATTTTGTTAGAAATATTGCCTTAATTAAATGCTCCTGTTGACTATGATGGATATAAAGGATTCTACTCTGTCCATTAGTTTAATTGTCTCTGCTATTTTTACTAACGATGCCGGGTGAAATATATACCGGATAAGATAAAACTATAAGCGGTAAGCCTAAAGGGCGCCTTCAAATTAGACGCTTATGAAAGCACTGTAGTACAACCACTGTGGTCGTACGTTGAAAATGATATCGTCACTAAACGAAGCGTGAGTTTTGTTCAGTGACGGTGTTGTTTTCGACGAGTGATGTTTATTTTTCTACGTCTGTTACCGCCTTGGTCTGACGCAACTGAACTTATTTTAGGGTTTTTTCCTTTAAGAATTTGTATCTAGTCTTGTTTGATGTGCTTTACTTCAGAGAGCGGCTTCAGTAGATATCGAGTTCTTAGATAAATGTTCATTCATTCGTAAGTGAAACTCTTTGTTTTTCAAGAAAACCACCGTTTCGGGCTCACTAACGGTCCCGTGGTCACGTCGTCTGATTACTATGGTAAGCATCAGTCAGTTACGTCTAATATTAATGCAAAGTCTTTTCTAAACTATAATTACGTAAGTTATTTCTAATTTATATAAAACGCAGGCTAGAAACTAATAGCTTTTATATTTTAAGAGCACAGCGATATGCACACTTTGTTGGACAGATTTGGAGTAGTGTGTTGTGATAAAATATAAAACATATTTAACTTAATCTCAGTAGTTAGTACTAAAAAAACCGACCTCAGAAGTGCGTGGAATTACATATAATTACCTTTTTTTTAAATCGGTTACCGGAAAGTGCGCAAACCTGGATTCATCCCCTAGTTGGCCACTATACGGGACTTGTATATTGAGAGAGAAAAACGCCTTGAATTGGAGAATAGCAAGAGCAACCATTAAAATAATTGCTCCTTATAATAAAATTTAGGCGCTATTTTTAAAAATGAATCTTCATGCCTACAGCACCGTTAGAGGTGAATGTTTTTCTTCAAAATTAAATGGGACCACAATGGAGGTACCCTCTTTTAAAAAAAAGAATCATAAAAATCAGTTCACAAATACCGGAGTTATCGCGTAACATACACACAAAAAAAAATGCTGTCGAATTGAGAATCTCCTCCTTTTTTGAAGTCGGTTAATAAAATCTAACATATACTTATCCTCCCAGTCCAGGTCAGACAGTCAGGCTCGGTTCGGGCATTCAGGGGTGCCCTTTTGAAATCTTGGGATTACTCAGATTCCTCATATTAGAGCTTATAAAATATTTATTTAAACTTGACATATTTATTTATAGTCTTATTTTATACATTCATTTTACTACATATTTTATATGTATTAGTAAATCATCATTTACTTAATATTCCCCTTAGAAATCCCTTTACGGGATAAGCTCGCCTTTGTACAATAATGTTTTATTTATTTGTTAAAATTTGTTTTGTTGTATAATAAAGTGTTTACATACATATTTTATAAATGTTGCCTAATAATATAACCAAATAAAGCAGAACTTCAATGCTTATTTAATGTTCAATTTATTAATTGAACATACATTCCAATTAGCGCTTTATACGTTTTGCAAAAATATTATTTACAATACTATGAATTTTGAGTAAATTTAATTTATTAATTATACGCGAAATAGACGACACTGTCACAATCACGGAACGTAGATTAGTGAGACTGGCTTAAGATTGTGGTGGATATCACAAACTACGGAAGACCTATAACCAGCAGTAGGTGAAGTCAAGTTGTAAATCGTGGTACTAACGATGAAAAGCGATTTTAAAAAAGTGTTGCAAATCAGGATCCATAGTCACAGTATCCGATAAAACAAAAAAGACAAAGAGAAATCCTATTTTATTCAATCTGACGGCAGCCATTCATCCAAAGAGAATGCTTTATGGAAATGCAAATCGCACAATTGGTAACAATTGTTCTCTGCTTGCAATCCTCAATGGTTTTCATATGGAAATGGTATTATTTAGGAGATATTCCTTCTCCGTGTTACGGAGGAATGTAAAGAAGATATGGCCGCAAGAATCGGTAAGTAACATCAACCTTGCTTGCAAATATTCAAGGTTTGGCTTGTATTGGAGACGACGCAAACCTTCCGCGGAACATTACTTATGCACATAAACGAGCATGTATTTTCAAAAGAATACTTTATTTCGGTTATTTGTTAATGTCTTCATTTACAAAAAAAAGCAAATGCGGGTATGCTGTCCCTCCTGTATATAATTCTCTTTTGTTTTTCATCGCTCTACTGAAATGTACCCACTACTACACACTATCTCTTTGTCTGTACAATTGCATTTTAAGTCGACGCAGTGAAAAAAATCATTCGTTTTCTTTTAAAAAGCGTTACAAAGAAGAATGTTCCACAGTGCAAATGCTAACAATTGGCCACAGCTGTGGGTTGCACTTCACCAAAGAAATAAATGAAAGATTGGAACTTTTTTTTACTCCAGTCACTCACATTCATGGCGCCGAGAGGCGGACTGAAGGGATGACTGTCAGGGCCATATTGTATTCCAGAACAATAGCTTTTTTGCTTTTTTGTCTACGCCATGACGCATCAGTCAAATTCGAATTCTTTACTTAAAAATAGAATGTTAGCCAACGTCAGTTCAATGCATATTAAGAGTTAAATATTTATATGTAGAGCTTTTCTCGCAATGTTCCTGAAAATTCCAATGTTTTACTTATTAAGCATGGTTCAAAGGCGGAACTTTTTATAATAGTTACGGCTATGTACGTGGCTGGTGGTGAAGTCACATTTGCATTCTGCAAATAAGTAGTTGTCTTTAAAAAGTTAGTAAAATGCAACGTTGGTTTATCAAAGTCTTTTTTTTATAAAATCTTTTTAAATTTCTTCTAACAAAAAATATGTCATGAAAACTGTCAAAAGAATTGGAGATGAATTTAATGTATATGTCTTAACTTTTTCTTTAAAATCAAAAGAAATGAAATATTTTCTGGATGTCACAATGTTACAAAATAATTGAATTGAAAACTTTTCATTCCAACTTTTTGTAGGTATATATATTTTTTAAAGGTGGTGTAGAGAAGGGTAGCAGTCGCTACAATATAGTGTTTTTAATAAATTTACTTTTAGATTGAAATGGTACATTTAAATGAAATTGTTTGTGGTGCCTTATCTTTGATTTGTCGTTGTTGTGTCTGCTTTTAGTGCTCGTGCATATTTTATACTTCGTTTCTGTTTTCAAACAGTATTTTATACAGTCTTTTTTCTCAGTTTATTTCTGTCTTAAATTGAAATTCTAAATTGAAATGTATTTATTTTTGGCGTCTATCTTTTGATTTCTCATTATTTCGTCTGCTTTTAGTGCTCGAGCACGTCTTATGCTTTATTTCCGTTTTTGAGTAGAGTATTAGAATATTTTCACCGTCTTATTCACTCCTCGTTAACACCCGAATTTTTACAGTCCACTACCTGGACCAACCCTGCAGAGGGTCTCTGATTGGGGACAACTAAACTTAGTCCAGTTTAACCCCACCAAGACACAAGTTTGTGCGTTCACCGCTAAAAAAGACTCGTGACCCTGAGACATAAGTTGACAAGTCTCATGTGCCTGTAATTTCATCATCACCCTTACTCTTCAAAATCGGAACACAGTAAAGCTGACATTACTGCTTGGCGCCTACAGAAATAGATAAGGTGCCAGTACTTCCCTGGACGACCTCTTTCACAAGGAGCTTTACTGTTCCTAGACTTCTTCGCTACCATCCTCCTGATTTAATAAAATATCGATTAAATATCTGTCGAAATTGTTTTTATTACATGAAAGTCACAAAAATGTTACGAACTATAATGAAAAACTCCCACATGTGAAATATTATAACCATCATAATTTTTATGTTAAAAATTATCGTCTAACTTCGTCAAATCTTTAAACTTCCATACTGAAACATTGTTATTTTGCAATGCTTTACAGATATAGTTGGCCTGCCATACCCATACCATGGTTGCGATATTTCTAGTAAAAACTAAAGGTACATATCGCAATACATTGATTTTTTCAAAAGATTTTTCAAAAGATCTGATTTGCCTTACCGTGGCTGCCTACTAACCTCATTTTTACCTCCACACGTATTAACGTTTTCTAAAAATCCTTTATTTGTGGGATTCTCACATTTAAGCGTACCGATTAATTTTATTATTAATATAAATTAACGTACTTTTTACCTTTTATATAGTTGTAAGGTTCAATTTTTAATTATTAATTTTTAAAGTTAGTAGAATTCTAACTGCAGCGTGCCTTAACTAAATACTCGTATGTTTATATTGTATAAGTATCTGCGCGTAAATGCATAGCAGTTACAGTATGAAAGTTAATAAAAAATACATTTTCCAGTACGTTTAAACTCTACTAAGTTTGCAGTCATAAAGCAGGAATGACCGGAATTCCTTGCCAAAAATGAAAATGTTTATGACGCAGGCATTTTATTTTCCTCGCAACTTTTCGCTACGATACTCCATACTATGTCAGCGTTGATTTTTAAGTGTATGCTGAAGATATAGAAGTAATGTACTCCGTTTTAAAATTAACGTTCCTAGATGTAAGATTAAGGGTCGTATTCCAGAACTCTACTCAATACTCAAGTCAGGATTTGAGCAGACTTGAGTATGATATCAAGCACTGGAAATACGACCCTAAGGGCAAGGGCCTTGAGTATGATTTTCAGTGTTCACTGCAATACTCAAGTCCTGAGTTCTGGAATGCGACACTAAGGGTATTGTAGTATTGTAGTAGTAGTAGTAGTAGTAGCAGTAGTAGTAGTAGTAGTAGTAGTAATAGCAGTAGAAGAAGAAGAAGAAGAAGAAGAAGAAGAAGAAGAAGAAGAAGAAGACGAAGAAGAAGAAGAAGAAGAAGAAGAAGAGAATAATCAAGTACCCCATCTCTATTGGTTTATTTCAATTAAATGTGATATTCTTTTATACATATAAAACCTATTTTTACGAATTGCTAACAAAGCTGTTAATTATTTAGAATATTCTATAATAAGAAGTTATTATTATTAATACAAGCGGAAGACTCGAACCAGCGTCCTCGCCATAATAGGGGTATCAAGCACTAGAGAAATTGGTAAGAACTGCTGACTCGTTTCGTAGCTAAGTTGGGAGAGCGATAGCCCCGATTTGGTGAGGTGGCTAACTCCAATCCACCCGGATCGAACAAATTTTTCTTTGTGTTCTATCTTTTTGTAAATTCACGAATATAATTGAATGTCATGGTAGTAAAACAAAATTTTTAATAAACTCAATATTATAATACTAAGAAATAATCCTGAAACTATCCGGATATCCATTCACGTTTACAGTGGACTAACCACAGTACAGGTGTTACCTGTTGGTAACTGGCACTGTTGTGCTTATAACCCTCTCAATAAAAAAAATCCTGATTCCCGATTCACCTTCATAAAAAATCTGTTCTAAATTTAATATAGATCGTCCCAAGAAATGAGTGGAATACGCGTTATTCCATATTTTATCTACGAAATAAGCGACCGACGTTGTAATATCCAAACAAAATGCAAGATGTAGCAACGAACAGCTGTCGGTGCAATATTTCGCGAAAAATTCACAACAAACAGCCAGCTACGCTCTTGTTGACTTAATAAGACTTCATTGAGGCAAGACTGCGAGGTTTCATTTTTTTCTTTTTCAATATTAATGGGGAGAAAATCAAAGTTGCACCAATAAATTGGTGACAAACAAAGGAATTTCCAATAGTCTTATAATCATCGAAACCTACACAGTCACCTGCATTAAAATGCATTAGTATACAAGAAGCACAGTGACAATCTTATTTTCTATGGAAATGTTGGTAATTTCAACATGAAATAAATGTTTTTTTCCAAGATGTTATTTATGATTTTACATTGAAGCGTTAGTTCGATTCCATTCCTCTAGAGGGCATTAAGCAGATACAATTTTTTTATAACTGTACGTCAAAATATCACAATTTCAGGAGTTGAACAAAGAATGTATCCAGAATTTTTGTCCACATGTAATTACCATCTTGCCGACGAGTACGAAGAGCTATACAATGCAGGATGTAATCGATTTTCTCCTTCTGGCCGAAGTGTCCAGTAGCATCCTGAGCTGAGGCCCGTGTTCACCTGGACGCTCTCACTCTAATTGATTATAATTTATCATACCATCAGTAAAGCTCCTTGTGAAAGAGTTCGTCCAGGAAAGTATTACCAACTTACCTACATCTGCCATCAAGCAGTAATGTGAGTATTAATGCGTTCCAGTTTTAGAAGGGTAAGGGTCCGGATGGGCGCAGTGGCAGTACACCACTTTCAGATCTTTGCGATTTAAAACTCGACAGGCGTATCGTTTATTACTTATTCATTCTGATCGCTTGGCATTATAAAAAAAAATATACCCGGTTATTATTTTTTAATTCTAGTTTTTTTTTAACTTCATCTTGATTTCAGGGGATTATTAAATTTTAATAAAGTATTTAATTGTAGATCTCCATGATTTTTTACAGTCGGTAACATTAGCCAGAGCTGACTCGGGTTAGACAATTTTAACCATCTTTATTAACATTTAATACGTTAAATTTTTAGATGTATAGTTCATAAAAATATAGGGCACACAGTGTCTTCCGGACCACATTGTAAGTTATTTTACCGTGTGGGTTATGTATGTATCGGACCTTCCGTTTTTCTTTTCTTTTTGTACATGCACCACTTCACCAAGCGCATCACTTCATCATTAGACCGACCCTCTGCCTTTGAATGTAGTTACAGAAAACTGTTTTTTTTTTCACTGTCGATACGTAAGATATTAATAATGACACATAAAAGCTGATAGATAGTTAAAAAACAGCGTACTCCTATATTTTAGCTTATATTTTAGTTACCTGTCGCCAGTTAAATTTTATAGCAAAGCGGATATCGTAAGCTACAGCTATAGACGTAATACCTTTCGAAATTCCATTGAATTCTCTTACACTGTATATCAATCACACAAAGCCGATTTTTCCCAGCGTTTTAAACAATATTGTACGAAATTGCATCGGATCTATGAACGCAACCATTTTTGCTTTTTCACTTCAGAGTTTCAGTCTAAAAAAATAGCGTAAAATGAGTGAAACAAAAAGTGGCAATTGGGTATTCGAGAAGCGCAGTTGGACGTCCGTGGGTAAATTATTCGGCGCTTCTTTCTTTTGCTCAGAGCTACGAATGGTTAACGGTAAAGTAACAGTATTACTTTACTTTTTGCTCCGTTTCCTTTTCTACTTGTAAGGAATTAAATTTCAGTGTAAAAATCAAATGTAACAAAATTAAAATTCAGAATAATTTTAGTGGATAATGGCGTCAGAAAATGAAGAAAAATTTCATTGAATTTTTATGACTTTCACGTCGTTGTCGTGGCTACTAAAACGGATTATTGGTTTTTTTGTTGCATAGTTTTTTTGTTAAGTAGCTCAATTTTTTTACAACTTGCATATATGTTTATTAAGGGACATCTAGACACGTGTGGACAGTGTTAGTTGAATAGAAATAAGAATATTAGAGTAAACAACTGGTTTAATTTTACTAATAAGTAATTATTCTTTATTTATATTCATATTGAGTGGACATTACCTCAATTTGAAATCATTCTACTATACTTTTTTCAACATTTTCCATGTACAACTAGCAATTACTTTACTATAGTAGTAGTAGTCGTATTTAGAAAAAATATTGAAATAGTAAGTAAATAATAATAATTTTACTTTGCGTTTTATTTTTCACACCCTTTGGTGTGATAAGGCCACAACTCTAGAAAGACAACTTTTCGGGACAGAAGAGGCTTAAAGATTCTACTAACAATTTTTTATGTTTCTATAGGAGAATTATAAAATTTCACATAATAATACATAATTTGTTTCATGTAGTTTGTGTTATTTTTATAACTTTCAGTGATAAAAACACGTAGTCTTTTAACTTACCTTACTTACGATCAGATGTGGCTTTATGTAACAATGATACGTTTTAATCATTTCGAAATTTTGGACAGAGGTATAATCTACTCTATGTATTACTTAACGTGTAAGTCGGTCAGAAGAGCACGCCATTTTCAGTCTAACACTCCTCTACGAAATTCGATGTCGGACGAAACTTCAAGGCATTGGGGACTGTGCTAAAAGACATCAAGTGGAGTTGGGTAGAAGTGGTGGTGGCCACTGGAATGAGGTCTTGACGGAGTGATGGCCAATGATAGCCCGAAGAAATCCGGCTCGTCCAATGGCGCGCGTTGAGTTGATGACGTAGTAAAAGTCGGGCTAAAACTTGAACCACTGACGACTGGTGACTGACTCACATGACCGGAAAGTTTGGCAGAAACAAGAGGAAACCTATACCCAGTAACAGGTGATACAGGACTGACATGAATGAGTGAACATTTTTTCTTTTGAATGAGTAAACAAGTCGCTTGTCTGGTGGTAAATGACAGGTTTAAATCACAAAGATCTGGAGGGCACTGCCACTGCGCCTGTCACTCTGAGACATAAGTTGACAAGTCCCACGTGCCTGTAATTTCACTAGCACCCTTACCATTCAAAACCGGAACGCAATAGTGCTCACATTACTGTTTGGCGGCAGAAATAGGTAAGGGGCAGTACTTCCCTGGACGAGCTCTTTCACAAGGCGCTCTACTGCTACTAAAATGTCGGAATACTGACACTGGCTTCTGGTCGAAACGATAGAAGTAGAAAAGTATGATATCTACTAAGAAATTCGTTATGTGTGATTTAAAATCACACATAACGAATGATACAAATTCATATTACAGGTTCTTACACCTTTCTTGAGAATTCTTCAAAGGCCTTTTGCATTTTAAAATAATGCGGTTTCCACATATTCTTTGGGCGACAAATTTTGTTCACTTGCTTCAGTAATAACTTTTTCCCCTTGGATTATCAGACTTTACTTGAATTAGTACACACTGCAAAATTGAGAAGTTTACAATACTATGAGATATACCTTCAGATTACATTACGTGTTCTTAACAAACTTTCTTTAACTGCTTAAAATACGAGCTTATCAACTAAGAAGAACTTTCATTGTTTTGTGAATCTTTTGTGCGACTACAGCGCAATATCTTAATGTGACCTAGTCTATTTACATCCATTTAAAATTTTAGTGCGTAATGAATAATTAGATTTTTATTATTTGTCACATAAGTAAACGTACATGGGTAGGGGTCAAGTTAAACGCTCACTGGTTAGTAACGCAATGGCTTTATTTGACACAAAACTCTCTTAACTACCGGTTGCTGAACCGCATACGTGTATAACTAGATGCGCATACACAACATTTTTAAAGGGAAACAATGACCGCAGTTATTCATAGCAAAATTATCGAGTAAAAAGATTTTTATCAAATAATTTTGAGAATATCGCCTTCAAACAAAAATATGCCATCCAAATCCACGAAATATTATAAAAATGCAAAAAGCAATCCGCGACTCGAGAATTCATTTCCGTGTGAACCCACCGTAGTTTATGAACCTAGAATGCAAACACCAATTCCAACCACGGATGAGTAAAACTGCATAGTGAAACTAACACCTATGAATACATATACGACGATAGACAAACAGAGTTGAGTGCAGAGTGCAAGCGAACGACGGGGCCTTCAAACTTGCACGATTACTCTGGCGACGGATTTCTCTACTTCGACGTGTTTCCATTGCCCTACGAATATTAATTGCGAACCCGGCAAGAATAGGACACTTGAGATACGACATAGGACAGGCAATTCAGCCGACGCGTCGGCTATAAATCGACGTCGCAACGCCTTGTTATAACGGATATAGCTGCAAACCTAATATTTATGTTTCCTTGTATCTACATAAGAATATCTTGTGTTATATTCATAGCTTTTTTATGATACTAATAGAGTTAGTACGACTGAGCGCGACTTGCGTGAAAGTGACATACAAGTACTTTGGTACTTGGTGCAACTCGACGTCAACGCGCCTATTTTGCATGTGGTGGGTGCAGGTCGTGCCACTCAAGCTCCTCCTGGAATCTCAGCAACTTCCTCGGTTTGCTGAAGACTTCGAAGAGCGACCTCGGTAGCACTCCAAGGCACTTCGCCCTGTAGTTGGCCACGCCGGAGCACTATAGTAGGATGTGCGAAGCCGTTTCCTCCCCCTCCATGCACGCTCTGCATAGAGAGCTGTCTGTGATACCTAAATTAAAAAGGTGTTTCCAGTATGGACCATGACCCGTTAGGGCGGCAGTCAGGAGTGCGAAATTCTTGCCTTTTGAGTTCAATTAATTTTCGAGATGGCGTTGAGCGATGGGAGTGTTTCCCTCGCCAGTCTACAAACCGTGAAGCTGGTCCATGTGTTATTATGAGTAAATTTTGTATCTTTGTATAGAATTGTTCTGGACCATTGGTAGGGAAGGGACACTTTGGGTTCTGGTCCTACAGCATCCGTCTCCTGGTAGCAGTATCTCGCGCTTTATGTCGCTCTCGCGCAAATTGCGCCCTCTCCTGCTAGTAGTGATATATAGTATAGAGTAGTGACGAGACGGACAAGTCGCACACCTCGTGGTAAGCGAAACGCTTGTCCCTGACGGTTGCAGTACCGCTCAGTGATTTAAATCGCAAAGGTCTGAGGGAATTAAATACTTATCCGAAAATTTGAAATCTTAAAAAGATCAAAAGACTCAAAGTCCAAAGGTAAAGTAACGACTTCACGGATTTAATCTTAAATTTACGAGTATTTAATGCCTTTGCCTCAATTATCCCAAGCCTTTCGAACGACCTCGAAGATTTCTAATTTTTAGAAGTTCTAGAATTCCCTTTCACATATAATACACTTTCTTAGCTGAGAGCCTACAAATATGTTTAGTTCCTATAATTGGGTAATTGGGTATTATAAATCATAAATGACACCTAAACTCACGAGAATAAACAAATGTAGGCCATACAAATATTTCTCCCAGAAATCGAACACGGAACCTATGCGTGACGGGTTGCATGGTGACGATTCGGCCACAGAAGCAAGTAAATATTATAAATTGCTTATCATTTTTTAGTTCTTGTTACTAAACACCTTGGTCATCTGTCAGCTAACAAACATTTATCGTAGTGTAAAATCGGGAAACAGACAACCCAACTACACTATATTTAATTGCATCTGTGGCCGAACAGTGACCGCACTGGTATGCCACGGAGAGGTCCGGCGTTCCATTCCCGGGTCGGGAGAAGTATTTGTATGGCCTGCATTAATTTCTCTCATGAGTTGGGATGTAATTTATGATTGTCTATGAGTGTACATGACATCCGCGAAACAGGGTTTTACCTAGTGCGGGGCTATGAGCGTGCACGTTATAAAAAAAATGTACAAGTTCATAAGAAACATAAGCAGCAAACAATTGTATAATAATTATTTAACTACACAACACTGCGTTTTGTACACTAGTGTTATGTAGAGTCTGGTAGTATTTCCTTTCTTACTCATATTAGGCGTTATATCAATTTATCGTAAGACAACGGAAACATTTTCTTATTTAACTACTATCCCAGACGGAGTGCATTAAAACATTACGGATTTGGAACTTTGAATAACTTTGATTATGTTCATTCTACACGTTCGTATGTTGTAAAGCTTTCGGTACTTTTGGACTTAGTAGACTCAATTTTATCCGTCACGGGATTATTTTAGTAAACGTACATTACGATCTGTGGTGCAAAAACAAAATACGTGTTCTTTTCTTTGAGTATCACTCAGTATTAAAGTACTGAGATATGCCGCCGCAAATTTATCCAAAAAAAGTTTTAATGTAATGAATTCATCCAAAAAAAAAACTACTTTAAAATTTGTGAACCTAGCATCTCTCACCGCACATCGCCTGCGCTCGCGCCTATATTTCATTGATACGAAATATACTTATAATGCAAATTTTTACATCATACATTCACGGGCTTAAGACAGTCAAATACCTGTGTTGTTCTCATCAAATACAATATATTATTAGTCGAATATTAGCTGGTAATTTTACGTGTGACTTACTGTCGTATTGTATCTCGCGTAAGTTTTAGCTTCAGGGTTCAGAAACATTGAAAATGTTTTCATTGATCTCTAATGGCTGTCTCGGCTTGCTTTGCATTGTCTTGAGCATATGAAGGCGAAATTATCAATAATTGATCATGGTCTAACAACCTTTAATTGGCACAAGGAAATAGCTGAAATTTCATATGATAACACTGCTGGCGCGCTCTAAACGTACGAAGTTTGGTCCATTTTGGATCACGCAGGTACAACAACTAGTAATTTTCGAATTTTTCGAGACAACAAAACATTTTTATAGATTTTATTCTTAGCGATTTTCAATGATTGTGTTACAGCCATATGTATACTTACGCCTGTTTTCATTTCAGTATTCAGTAGGTAGAGAAAATATATCGTCACCTTTCACAATACTGGCAACTCACACTTGCTTCACTTATATTCATCAAAGTTTTCATACTAACTTTTCTATTCTTTTCACTACAGAATTTTTTAAAATATTCTCGATTAGATCTGAATCCTTCAATCTTGGCTCTTTCGCCTTTCATTCATTCGCTTTAAGTGCTCAAACCACCTTTCCACCACCTCAGTGATACCTTTCTCTATTTTTGGTACGACTTCTTTCAAATCATATCGTTCACAAACCACATTATTCTTCACAAGGCTGTATAACCGAACATTACACATTTTACTAAGGGACCTCATTTCTACTACAGTCGCTCTGCTCTCGTGTTCGTTAAAATTCTGCCATTTGTATGTTCTCAGATACGAACTGACTGTCAAGTAATCCATTCATATAGTCCAGTTAACTGTATTTCCAATGTTTAAAATGTTCTTGTTTATATAATATTAAGTAACGGAATGAACAAGTCGTGCGCCTGATCATAAGCTACACGCCTATCCATAACAGTTGCAGTGCCACTCAGAGCTTTAAATCACTAAGATCTGAGGGGTACAGTCACTGCTCCGGTCACCTTGAGACATAAGTTGACAAATCCCATATGCCTGTAATTTTACCAGAACCTTTACCCTTCAAAACCGGAACACAGTAATGCCGCCAAGCAGTAATGCTGACGTTACTGCTTGGCGGCAGAAATAGGTAAGGTGGCAGTACTACCCTGGATTAACTCTGTCACTAGGAGCTCTACTGTTACTGGAAATATAAATCTAGTCATTTACCATGTTATTTGTTTATATACTATAAAATTACGAAACCCCTGAGGCGATTAAACGGTCTGGTAGGATTGTAACTCAATTCTTCTTCTTATTAATAGTGTATCAAGTGCAAATTCCACAAAGCGCTATCGCATACAGAATGACGTTTGAGAAATCTACTGGTACTACTAGAGAAGACTAATCTGTCAAAACCCTAAAAGAATCAATACAAAAGTAACTAATACACAGTATGTGCCACTATAACAATATGTGACCGCACTGGTACTCATTTCAAGATATTTTCACAAAGCTTCAATAATATTAAGAGCTAGATTCAACTTTGTAATTTCTAATCTATTAATCACTGTTTAAAAAAATGTTTAGTAAAATTTATTTAGTTTAGTTAACTGTATTTCTCCCATGCATAAGCTGTATAAATGTGACTTGGGTGTCCGTAATTGCAACATAGTAAATAAATAATAAATAAATAAATAAATAACGCACACACTCAACATAGCCCCGCACTAGGGAAACCCTGTGTCGCGGGTGCCATGGACACACATATAGACAACCACAAATTACACCCAAACTCACGAGAGAAATAAATGTAGGCCATACAAACATTTCTCCCGGCCCGGGAATCGAACCTGGGACCTCTGCGTGGCAGTCCGGCATGGTAACCGTTCGGCCACGGAGGCAGTTAATAATGAATAATTTTATCGTTGGTTTCTGCTAAATAAAGAAAAAAAAATACAAAAAAAATTACATATTAACACATCTTCTCTGTTTTAGTTCGTTATACATCCATTTAAATAGATATCAGTTATTCAAGTTACGAATTTATATCTGCGTAAAAATAAGATTTATAAATAGTAGTGTAATAAAAATAGCTACTCGTTGAAGAGGCGAAATCCCATAATACAATGAACTATATTGAATAGAGCAAATAAAATCATTACAATTCACACAATATCATACGTGTACGTTTATAGACGCATACATTGGAAGTTGTATTGTGAAGCCTGTATTATGTATATATAGAGTGTTAAAAATAAGTCATTTGAAATTGTGCTGACTCTCTGAAACTAAAGCCGTGGTAGCTTAATGGTTTTACCTACTGCCTCTAACAAATACCGTGACCTGAGATTTTTAGAATTTATGTTCGAAATTAATTTGAAATCACCATGAGCGTTTCGGTGAAGGAAAACATCATGATGAAATCTGCAAGTCGAAAAAGGTTAGCAATCCGAGGAAGCATGACGGACTATGGACTAATCCCTCGCCTGGGAGGAATCCTGTGCCCAGCAGTGGGCCGTATAAATGGGTTGATGATGATGAACACTCTACTCATTATACTGAACCGTTATCCTAAATAAATCAATCCATTTTTGCGATTTTTTTTCTTATCCCCATACAAATATCACACTCATTATAATCATACAATTTATATGGAGAGTTGATTTTGAAAAATTGGATTATGGTTTCTTGTGAAAATTCGTTCAATATCATAGGTAGAACCATCCAAAAAAAAAAACTGTCTTATTTGTATTAACATCTTATAATAATAATGCAAGTTTATTTGTTTGAAACATTGTATAACAAAATTTGAAACAGAATATGAAAATAGTACCAGTATATACAAATATGCAAATGTCTAATGATCAGTATAGAAAAATTATTGTTCTTAGTATTTTTTTTTATAATTAGCCACTCATACAATTCTTTTGTCATTTTCGTACGTGTCAGTATTTTATTTCACTAGGTATTTTATTATAATAATAGGGACTTTTTAGAACACATGCTCTACAACTACTAAGTCTATTTGTGTTTCTTTTCGCGTGTGGGCTTATTTGAATAAATGTGGATGCCACTTGACAAATTTAAAAACTTTGTTTACGTACAATGGATATTCATAATGTTTAAATTACCAACTCTCAGATTTCTCTGGACCAATGCCGCA
This sequence comes from Hyposmocoma kahamanoa, assembly GCF_003589595.1. Taxonomy (NCBI): domain Eukaryota; kingdom Metazoa; phylum Arthropoda; class Insecta; order Lepidoptera; family Cosmopterigidae; genus Hyposmocoma; species Hyposmocoma kahamanoa. The sequence goes on from NW_020654422.1 coordinate 3,848,344, forward strand.
CATTGCGCGTATCTATACAATTTGGATAACAAAAGTTTGTCAGACGTAAGAGTTTCCTTTATAGTAGGTACATTAAAAAAACTTTTGTCACATCTTCTCTGGTTCAGTACGTTATAGACTCGTTTATGTACTGTCAACAAACTCGACGCAGACCCAATATCAAAACATTTTTTTTTTTGCAAGCTGAGGATAGCCCTGCCTCTTATTTTGCTGACCGTTTTTTTAAATCATGAAATTAATTACTTCAAATTTCGCCACTCCTCAACAAATTTCTTGGTTGAAAAGAACCAGCAAGCTGATGATGGTCATTCCTGACCACCTTTTGCTTTACGGAAAAAGAACCCTTAAGGTAAGACTGCGTCGAGTTTGCTGATAGTACGTATAAGTGATTTATTATGTGCACTTATACCTATAGATACAAAAAATATGGCTTCAAAATACTATTTCAATTGTAACTACGAGAAAATGCGACTCGTTAGTAATAAAACTAGGCAATCCTACAACATAATGCAGTAATATACGTGCCTCATGAACTCTACATTCTCGTTGTTGCTGGCACGCAATAGTATTTAAAATAAAGTTCCTAGACACATTGCTCCTAAAATTTCAAACAAGAATCATACACTGATTATATGAATAGCGGTATACTGGGCAGGATATAAGCGTTTTATCAAATTTATTTTGCAATACCGATTTGACAATGATTTGTTCGTCTATTCCAAGTTAGTGAGAGTATATCTTTCCCGTGTCGGCCTTAGCAGCCATGAAAAGAAATATTCCGCAAACACAGTTTGAACTGTATGATTTTTTACATGATATCAAAAGACGGGACAAAACAGTACATATTCTGTCATAACAGTGATAGAGAACCAACTCTAAATATATCAACGTTCTATAAGGCGTGGTTTTCAGCTGGGTCTAGACATGTGCGTCGATCGTAAAAATCATCGTCGTCTGGGGAACTCCAAGTGTGCTGATCCAGGAAGACAAACATTGGAGAATCGGCTGTTCTCCGACTGTTGAGCTGGAGTACCATCTTGAAGTAGAACATCGACAGAAAACGCATTATAATTCATTTTCCTAAACTAAATATAAATTTTCATAGTGTTCATTTAATTTAGAATACTAACATGATGCACACACTCATAGCCCCGCAGTAGGAAAACGCTATATCGCGCGTGCCATGAACACACACATAGACAACCACAAATTACATCCAAACTCACGAGATAAATAAATGTAGGCCATACAAATATTTCTTTCGACCCGGGACCTCTACGTGGCAGCTCAACATAGTAATCGTTCGGCCACTGAGGCAGTTCTAATACTATGTTACTTAACATTATTTAATCCTTATAATTTACCCTTTTCGTAGGCATCGCAAAAACACAGGATTTTTTTCACATTTCATCAGTTCGATTCCCAGATAAGGCAAAAATCCTACCGGCCCTATCGGGCATTGAACCCGGGAGACGTAAAAATAAATAATGACTCCATGAAGCAAAACATCCTTTCTACAATACTCTTCCTCCATGTCCACAAACCACTGGGATGTCCCATAGTAGTGGGAGGGTATACCTGGTATATTATGTATTGTTCCCTGACAGAGTCCAATTATGCATGTCTGTGTCAACGTTGGAGCAGTGTCAATTATCCACGTGTTACAGCTATATCAAACTAGGTTTTCGTAATGCAATGTGTATGATAAAATTATGTACTACAAAAATACAATCAGATTACACTGTAGTAGGTGTTGTGACCTTGATATATACAGGGCTACTTGTAAAATACTGATAACCTCGCATAACTGTAATCTTCATCACTCATCATCACTTCATCAGATTTTACTGTCATACAAAAAGAAAGATAAAGATGTGGTAGCAAAAGAAGGCACTAGTTGAGGTGTTGCTAAAAATATAGATCTAAACAATGCCATATAGTACAACAAAAACTTGGAAGTTTGTTTTTGGTATATTTATTACGTTTTGTAAAAAGTCATGCAATAAAATTTGTTGTTCATAATATTGGTAATATTGCCCTACGAGATTAGTAGTAGAGATCTTCCTTCGTATTAGGGTACCAGGGGCACAAATTAGGTTAGACTAGTATCCCTGAATCACCATTTACACATCTTGTCTCTGCAGTGACCTACTTGAGTGTGAAGTCGATTCAACGACTTCCACACGGGCCAACGCACATCGTAACTTAGTGGTAGTGCTCTTTATTTATTTATGTATTTATTACGTACTACCACATCATACATATTACAGTATTTAAACATTCAACATACGGTATTACATTTGATATATTATTACATGATAATTACGATGTACATAGCATTTACAATAAAAGGCTTAATAAAATAAAATAAACTTTATATAAGTTTAAAGTAATTAATAAATGCCTACTGTTTGGGTTTGAATTTGAACTATTTTACATATTCACATCACAATTTTAAATATCATCGTAGACAATATCATTAGACATCTCTAGCCGAGGCTGCTAGCTGTAAAGGTGTCTAACTGGGTGACGAAATACTTTCATAGATTTCTCATAGATGGCGCTATGTCTAACAAGTCGTTGAAAACCCAAATACATAGATACGACAACAAGGACATAGAAAAATTCATGAGGTCCGCTGGTTCGTGCCGTGGTTTAGTCGGCATAGCGTCTGGCACAGTATGCTAGAAGAAGTCGGTTCGAATCCGCCCGGATCGAAGGAACTTTTTCTGAGTGTTCGATCTTTGTATTAGTAATTATAACAAACTAGTGGAGTAATTTCACATAAAAAAATATTGAATATCAATTCAATAAAAAAATTAAATTTTAATTATTTTTTTACAAAAATATTTTTTGTGTGGTGGTACACATCTAGGTTTCTTGGTTTTACTGTTAATGGTATTGTACTTGTTGAAAATTCTAGTCAAGGTGGATTGTAGGCTAAGACTGGTTTTACAAGCGAGGGGAATGAAAATTTTTGTTATTTTTTCTTGGATATTTATATGGGACATTTACAGAAAGGCATTCGTGTTAATCATTAAATTGAACTAGTCCATTAACGAGTTGGATAATGACCATTTTGAATGTTTGTATAGGTACGTTGTTCATACGATTGATTACCTTTGATAGAACCCTCTGGAGCACAAAGGCAAGGATCTGGAGAACACTAGTTGTATGCTCTCAAACCGCCGTGTTTGTTGTTTTTTTTTATAATAACAAGAGATGGTACGAACTAGTCGCGTGCCTGATGGTAGGCTACACATCTGTCCATAACAGTTGCATTGCCACTCAGAGCTTTAAATCCGCAAAGATCTGATGGGCACTGCGCCCAACACCCTGGGCATACATATAAATTGACAAACGCCATGTGCCTGTAATTTCACCAGCACCCTTACCCTTCAAAACCAGAATATAGTAATACTAAAATTACTGCTTGGCGCAGAAATTGGCAGTAAGGTGGCAGTACTTCTCTGGACGAACTCTTTTGCAACGACCTCTACTGCTACTAAAAATGGACTCCATGTTGCATTTGCGTATTCCAGATGACTGTGTACAAGATCATTGTATAAGAGGATTTTGGATGTTTGTTTAAAACCTAAGAAGTTTCTTTTAAGGAATTCAAACATCTGGACCACCTTAGTTATTACTTTGTCCATCTGCGAAGTAAAACGAAGCTTATTGTCTACTATAACTCCCAAATCTCAGATTTCCTCATCCTCGGCCAATACAACCCAAAAATGCTCATGAGAGATGATGAAGGTGATGGGAGTTTTTCTGTTCCACATTGCACAACTAGTGTGTCGGATGATTCTTCGTAGCCTTTATGGTGCATTGGAAACTGTTACGGCTTTTGAGGTGAGTTTGGGGAATGAATTCTACGAAACATTCATAAAATCAAATGTACGTCACTTACAAATTAAGTCACAGCAATTTAGAAATTCCAACTATTGACCTTATTCGTGCTGCCATTGGCCTTCAACAGTTCAAGATGTACTGGTCGTATTTTTGCATAATATGTTGCCTTGAAATTCGCGGAACGTAATTACGACAATTTGTAATATACTTGACATTAAAATATATTTACTCTTGCCGGTGCTCTAAACGCCTTTCTTTCCCGTACTAAGATTACCCTTCGACCTCTTTTCACGACGTCATCATCATAATCATCATACGTCCCATGATTGGGCACGGGTCTCCTCTCAGGTGAGGGTTTCAGGCCATAGTCAGCCACGCTGGCCCAATGCAGGTTTGGGACGTCGCGTTTTCCAAGCCTCTTCCACGTGCAAGTTTCATTACGATGTTTTCCAGCACCGAAAAGCTCGTGTTACATTTCAAATTAAGTTTCGCACATTAACTCCAAAAAACTCCGAGGTGCAACTCCAGATTCGAAGCCTCTGCTTGAGAGACAGTAGGTCAAACCATTAGACTGCCACGGCTCACTATTATTTAAGACTAGCAAATATTTAATGAAGAAGAAGATCAGATTATTTTTTTAAATTAAATGGACTTGCTCTTGACCCCTGACTAGATCTGGAGCAAAGATAGGATCAACGATGGAATGAGCTCGCCTAGCTTAAATTTACTGGGATTGTAAGAGCTCGAAAACAGAGTCACAGTCAGGGAGTTCCATTACTGGGCCGTGCGCATAATAAAAGGTGATAAAAAGCGCTTAGAATGTCTGAAGGGAATATCGACCAAGTAAGGATGATATCCCGCCGTACATCTGGATGTTATGGTAAAAGGGGGCCGGCGGGATGAGCTGATGGAGCTCATGGGCACACTCACCGAAATATATTCTGTAGAAAACCGACAGACAGGCAACCTTGGACCGGTGGGCTAAACTATGAAGATTTGAGCTTATCGTCGCCAATAAATCTCCTGGCTTTGCATTCAATCGAATCAAGAGCCTCAAGTTGATACTTACCAGTGATACGATACCTGTGTAACAGGAGAACACAATTTAAGTAATAAGTTAAATATTACCCTTCGAACAGTTTTCTAAAATCTAATAGCGCCCTTTCACAGTGCGGGGGGGCTTGGGCTATAGATTCCACGAGGGCTCAATGCGGAGTCGGAACTTCACTCACATCATGAAATTGTTTTTCAGATGTCTACAGGTTCCATGGAAAATTTCAATTTCAATAAAGCTTTTCACGACTTATGGTTACCACCTATGTTTTGACAATAATTTGTAGGTCAAATATAAACACACACTCTCAGAGCTCTTAAAATTTGCACTAAGAAATACTTAATAGACTATAAAAGTGGTATATGCTCTAGCGTTTCTGCTTTATTACTGTGATAAAATTACCGCGGTTAATAATTAACTGCTTCGGTACCATAATATCGTCTCTTGAGTAAAGTTAATTATATCTTAGAATTACTTATTGCCATATAAAACTTATATGAGAACCCATAGTGTTATAAGGACCCTGTAGGGCGAAACCCGAGCCACCTATAGAAGTTATTTTAAATTATGTCATCAAAACTATCCTAAAATTTAAAATAGTAGAAAATATTAAATTACACAATCAATTAAAAAATAAACTCGGTTTTATTTGAGATACACAAATTATAAACAATAATATAGAAAATTACATAATAATTACACAAACTATTAATATTTGGAGTTTCCTGTAAAAAGAGATAACTCTCTCCCGAAGGCTTTCCCAATACGGGTCGGAGACTTACATGCAAGTGTCATGAAGAACATATTCCGTCACGATTGAAGCAATGAACAATCTGTACATCAGCGATCGGCAACCTTTTGGAAGAAAAACACGTCTTTATAAGTAGAAACACTCAAATAATTCCTGAAACTTGTATGCTTGTTCTTCTTCTTCTTCTTCTTTTTGCTCATTAGCCGTGCCTTTTCATTTCTTTCATGTCTGTTTTGAAAAACAATTTAAAAATCATGGCGATTGTCGCCAGTATCTGGCGTTTTGTTACTTGATAGCAGCAATTAATTTATTTTAGTAATTTTTTATTCGTATTTGAAAGCTAATTACCGAACGAATCAAAATTTAATGTGAGTTTAGAGGCTGAATTTCAAAGTCAAACAATCTTTATTTCATAAATAGCAAAGTACATTTGAAATCGTCACATTAATTTAAACCTACTACTCATATGTAAGGCAGATTTTCTTAACAACAATAAGTAAGAAAGAAACTCTAGATTGTTCTTTGTAAATAAACGTTAACAGACATTTATCATTTACAATATTTATTTGAAAAATCACAGATCGAAACAACTTAACCAATAAAAAGAACATTTGACTGGTAATTCTTGAAATTCTAAATATTCTATTTGAGTGTCATACTTAATTCTAAGTTGTTTGCAAATTAATATTTACCAAATAATAAATATATTAATATTTACGTACCAGTGAGACGAGAACAATTTTTTATTTATTCAGTAAGTCATTAAATAAGAAACTATAGTCAAAATTTCTATTATTTGTTTAGCAGCATCTACCAATTCATTAAAATCAGATGGCAAAGTGCCATAATTTTTTATGAGATCATTGATTTCATGAAAGGAGTTTTTCAAAGTATCTTACATTAGACAGAGTTTTCACGGCTTCCGTGGTCGAATGGCTTGCACACCGGTTTTCATGGTGTCGTCATCTCTGAGGTCCCGGGTTCGATCCCCGGTCGGGTCAGTGTAGAAAACTAACTTTTCTATATTGTCTCGGGTCTGAGTGTTTGTAGTACCGTCGTTGTTTCCGGTCTCCACAACACAAGTGCTTTAGCTACTTACTTTGGTATCAGAGCAACGTATGCGATGTTGCCTAATATTTATACATCATTTTAGAGTGCGATGCGGTTGGATGTATTTATTGCAGTTACAGGTAAAAGAGAGCGGTGCCACGACAGTTATTAATAACATTCATAAAATTCATAAGACTGAACCTTTATGGTCGCGGGTTGCCTACCTCTGCTGTACGTGATTCTAATCCTGCTTTGTGGAAATGGTCATTAAATTGTAACTAAAGGCAACATTAAAATTTTTATAGCCTTGTAGAAAACAATGCCATTAAATTTAATATTGCATATTCATGTATAACAATATCGTTTCATATTTTGGGAGTTTTATGGCGTTGATACAGAAGGAGTGTTATGCAACACTTCTACCAAATACATAAAGAAAAGGCTAGATAAGTCTTCTTCTTATCGTATCGATGCTATACACTAGAATCATTAGTTCGTGATATAATACGTGAATTTTAATTCGTTTATGGTGAGAATGCCAACCGAACATCTGTCGACCTTCATGAAGAAAGGGTTTTGGCCAAAGGGTGTCATGCACGGAAGAAATGTGGTCTGTGGTGTCATGTATCGGCGATTCCGCGGCCGGTTATCTGACACCAGATTGCTTTACGCGTCACCGACAAGTGCAATTCGTGTAGATTAGTTATTTAGTTTATTATATTGTTATATTATATTATATATACGTATGTTATATTAAAAATGACTGTATGACCTTAAAATATATATTATACGGGTCATATGACATGAAATAAATGGCAAAATAAATAAATAAATAAGCTTACCAACAAGATTTGCCGATCGGCGTAAGGTTTTTTATATATAATACCCAGTGGCGGCTGGCGGGACGAACATGTCATGCGCCTGGTGGCAAGCGACACGCCTATCCATAACAGTAGCAGTGCCATTCAGAGCTTTAAATCGCAAAGATGCGAACTGCCACTGCGCCCGTCACCCTGAGACATATGTTGTCAAGTCCCATGTGCCTATAACGTCACCAGCACCCTTACCCTTCTAAGCCGGAACGCAGTAATGCTCACATTACTGCTTGGCGGCTGAAATAAGTAAGGTGGCACTACTTCCCTGGATGAACTGTGGATTTCACAAGGAGCTCTACTGCTATTAAAAGTACTCGCCGATTGTACCCCAGGGTGCGCGAGGCGTACAGAAACGACTTGGTACTTTGTCGTGCACTAGATAAGTGTCATGTTTGGAATAATTGGGCTAATTCACGCCCTTTATTCACTATGTGGGTACTCTGGTGAACATAAATATTTAGTGCATTAATGTGCATGACTAGTATTACAATTCTTATGGATTTAAAAAATTAATTAAGGACAAGTAATAAACTGGTTTATAGGTAATTCCTGTATAAAAAATTGTCAGTCATATTTTTTCCAAGTACAAAACTGACACTTAGAGAGATATTTTACAAACTGCCGAAATCTCACTCGAAAAGTTTTAAATTTTACGCCATTTATAAACGCGTTTAAATTTGCCGTGCAAAAATTAAGAAGTTGTAAATCTTGTTGGCCTTTTGCTGAGAATTGAAAATGTACAGTCAACGGGACACTCGACTTTATACTACGAATTTTAGGTGTTCTTATCGCAAAGAACTTAGAGTTGGATTAAAATATTAAGTGTGAAGTCAAACATGCTGTTGGCTTTGTTTAGCCATGAAAAGTTAGACGCAATTTTTCGCAAATTTATATTAAACGCCTGATAAAGACATAATAGCAAATATTATTTTTAATGCAAATGCTTTACGTTAATTACCAACATAATTTTAATATAAAAATTAGTAGTATATTAGTATGCGTTTGTCTAATATTCTTTTACTTAATGTCCTGTATTTGAGCAAATTGTGTCAGTCTTCGAAGGGCACTTATAATATTCAGGACTTAGTAGTCAGATTAGTAGCTTATTGTCTTCAAAACAGTAAGTGACTATTACTTATATAGATTCAGTCTCTCTGAGTAGGAGAAGGAAATAAACATGAGAAATTTTAGAGATTTAAGGATGTGTGCGCTGGAACGAAACACAAGCAAAGAGGTACTGCTGGATCCTCCAAGCTTCAGCCCGTAAAACAAAATGGTTAATAAAGTCATGGAAATGTAAAGGATTTACCCAGTCCTTCCCACAAAATTGTAAAATAAACTTATCATTTACAACATTAAGATCAAAATCAAGCCTAAAACAGAACGTACAATGATTACACTGCAAAATAGCAACAAAAATACATACGCGTCTAGCACTGATTTGACAACTGGTTGACCTCAACACTGATGCAGTACATTATAATCAGTCGCCATCAAGTATTCGTAGCGGCTACACGTCAACATGTCAGAGAAACAATCATCACCCACATTGTGGGAAGAATTGACGAGTCCCATCAACTTAATACTAGTGTTTTTCATTGTGTACCTCATTTATAAGATCATAAAATCGAAATTCACGACTGTTGAAGTAACTCCGCCGCCTCCTCCATTACCGAAGTTAAGAAAAGATTTGACCGTAGCCCAATTGAAGAAATATGACGGCACACAAGAAGATGGCAGGGTTTTGTTAGCAGTCAATGCAATCATTTTCGATGTTACCAGAGGCAAGCGTTTTTATGGTCCCGGTAAGTAAATTTTTCTTGATTTTAAATTGTAATAATATGTTTCTGTAGGCAATGATATGGTTGATTGTTGCGGTTTTTTATTTTTGTCCAATCATCGTTATTGCATGAACTGTTGTTTATGGTGCAATGACGTTTTATTTGTGTCGTAAAATACGGAGTACTTCAAGGAAGTTTATTGGGACCTTGTTTGTTTATAGTTACACTTTTTAATCATTTTAATACAACCTAGTAATTGTGTCTAGTGTGTCGGTTATTCTGTAAAATAAAGCACCAATACTTAAAGTCGATTTCTCAAACATTTAAAGCCTATTTATTATTTTGTAAACCAAATACCCTAAATGACCTAGGAACGCACCTTGCAGAGTACTGTTGAGTTACTATAAATTAGTACTTTAGTAGAGTTTATTGACACGGGTCACCTAGCTGTCCGAGGCCATTTTAAAATGGTTTTACTATACCAAGGTGTTATCAAAGTGCAATAAACGAGTCTTAATGTAAACACGTGAACTGTATGTTGCATGCTCTTGATGCAGGTTACCGAGGTTTTCGCGACAACTTCATGGAGTAATAATAGTGGCGTCAAATTGGAGGAACACAAAGTTGTTTTTAAATAAAGTGAAGCTGGTTTTTTAAACTGATTTTAAATAACTGAGGTGGTACTCAATTCGAATGTTTTTTTTGTGTATATTACGCGATTAATCCGGCATTTGTTAACCGGTTTTGTAAATTTTTTCTTTTTTTTTTGTTGGAAAGGCTAAATACCTCAGCAGTAGCGGTCCCATTTAAATTTCAAGACAATATTTCACCTCTCTCGGCGGTAAATTATGGGTTGAATCCGGTGTGTTGGGTTGCACCCACTTTCCGTTAACCGATTTGAGATGTAATTCCACAAACTTTTGAGTTCGTTTTTTTTATGAAAAATTAAACTTAAAAATTAACTGCCTCCGTGGCCGAACGCTTACCATGCCGAACTGCCACGCACAGGTCCCAGGTTCGATTCCCGGGCCGAGAGAAATATTTGTATGGACTACATTTATTATTCTCTTGTGAGTTTGGGTGCAATTTGTGATTGTCTATACACATAGCACAATCACAAGTCAAGTGTCCATGGCGCGCCTATAATTTGATAGTTTTGAATGTATTATATATTATTTACAGGCGATATACTGATGTGTTCAAATCATAGGAAATGTTTAAAGGCAAATGTAAACTTAAAATAATTAAGATTTGTATGTTCTAAATAACACAATAACATCTAGTCTCTTTAACCTTCAACATGTAAGTTTTACCTGAATTTATATCATCATCATCGTCAACCCATTATAATAATAATATAATAACGCACACCAACACAATAGGAATACCCAGTGTCGCGGATGCCATGGACACACACACAGACAACCACAAATTACACCCAAACTCACGAGAGAAATAAAAGTAGGCCATACACATATTTCTCCCGGCCTGGGAATCGAACCCAGGACCTCTGCATGGCAGTCCGGCATGGTAACCGTTCGGCCACGGATGCTGTTAAATTATACGAGCCAACCCATCCCACTACTGGGCACGGGTCTCTTAACAAGAGAATTTTTAATATCCTAGTACCATGCGGCGTGGGGACTTACAGGTTTTTCAACGGTTCTGAATCTTCTTTGCACATGCAGGTTTCATCACGTTATCTCCCTTTGCCTTTAGCATTAGGTATTTTTTACAACACATTCACAAATATATGCAATTTAGAAATTAAAGTCATCAAGCCGCCATAGGGATGTACCTGTACTGACAAAACTTAATGCTACAAATTACGTTAGTTCAGCAGCAGTAGAGTTCCTTGTGAAAGAGTTCGTCCAGGGAAGTACTGCCTTACCTATTTCTGCCGCCAAGCAGTAATGTCAGCATTACTGTGCTCCGGTTTTGAAGGGTAAGGGTGCTGGTGAAAATACAGGCACATGAGACTTGTCAACTTATGTCTCAGGGTGACGAGAGCAGTGACTGCACCCCTCAGATCTTTGCGATTTAAAATTCTGAGTGGCACTGCAACTGTTATGGACAGGCGTGTTGCTTACCATCAGGCGCACGACTTGTTCGTTCCGTCACTTGATATTATAAAATAAAAGATGCCGTAAATGTACACTTGGGCACCTCTATACAAGGTGTTCACATAATAGCATTACCGGCCATAAGGAAGTGTTACTGTGAATCGCGAAAAAAATCAACAGTTCAATTTCGATCGAGTAGTATGAACATTTATGAGTTCAGGGTTTATACTTTTGTAACCACCTTTGGGAGCAAAGCTGTTAAATTAACAGCCTGTGTAGATAGTATATATACATTATAGATGCTTATACATATATTCTTTCGTCAATGATACTGGTAATGACAAACTAAATTTAGATAAGAGGTTCTAACTAACGGTTCTATTGTATGTACCTTTTACTTAGATTTGAAATACGTTTTACAAATTATCGTCAAGGCATTACGTCAGGGTCAATGAATATTTCCATAGAGGATAACATTATAATAGTGATACACAAATCTGAACCGTAACAATAAATCTTAAGGTTGAAAGTTAGAAGTGTATGTACATTGTTATTATTAAAACAGATACTGTACCTACAGGAAACGACAATTTTACGGTCAATATGTGTTGTTCTTTGAGTAAAAATATAGAAAATTATTATTAACAAGTAGTAGTTCGTGCTATAATAGAAATGTTTTTTTACTACTTTTTACAATAGATCATTGTATTTACTTTTGCATTACTTCAGGAAACATTAAATTTGTTTTACGGTCACTATTCGTTGACAAAAAATTAAAGAAATTGTAAATTTTTTATCGGCTGTAATATTTCTTTTTAAGCCTATACTGTTCCAATGCTGGGCAAAGGCCTCCCTCCCCTTTCTCCACACCTCTCTGTTTTACGCCACTGAGGTCCAGTCGTAAGTGCACGTCTAGTTCGTCTCTCCATCGACGCTTTGGCCTGTATAATATAGAATAGGAGAATTAATAAAAAAGAAAACAATAACCTTTTATATTTAATATAATATTTACTACCAGAAAAAAATCAATAATTTGTTTTTATAACGTAAGGAATCGCCTATTTTACGATCACTTTTCGTTGACATGTGAAAAAAAAAATATTAACGGCTGTTTTGTCTAATAGCAGTAGAGCTCTTTGTGAAAGACTTAGTCCAGGGAAGTACAGCCACCTTATTTGTTTCTGTTGCCAAGCAGTAAATAATGTGTGCGTTACTGCGTTCCGGTTTTGAATGGTAATTTAATATTACAAGCACATAGGACTTGTTTCTTGCTGACGGGCGCAGTGATAGTCCCCATTCTCCTTTTTTTTAACTGCCTCCGTGGCCGAACGGTTACCATGCCGGACTGCCACGCAGAGGTCCCAGTTTCGATTCCCGGGCCGGGAGAGATATTTGTATGGCCTACATTTATTTCTCTCGTGAGTTTGGGTGTAATTAGTGGTTGTCGATGTGTGTGTCTATGGTACGCGCGACACAGGGTTTCCCCTAGCGCGAAGCTATGTTGAGTGTGTGCGTTAGTATTCAGATCTTTGTGACTACAAGCTCTGAGTGGCACTACCACTATTGATATTGCTTACCAACAGACGCAGGCCTTGTTCGTCTCGTATACAAGCGATGTTAATAACAAATCTACTACTTTTCTACCATTGAAAACAAATTTATAAAAATAGAATGATAACATGATACCATAAATTTTAACAATATAGATCATTCAATTGTGGATTATATAAATATGTTAACGAAACTGCGCACGCACAGTAGCTTGTTCTAAAAATATGAAAATTAAATTTTTGATGTCGTTTTGTGTGCACGTCTTCATATAGTTTGGTAAACAGAGCTTTTTATTTTATAAAAAAGACAATCATATAGTGACCTTAAACAATTCTTAGTAACACAAGTAACAGAGTAACTTAATTAAATCCCAAGGCGCTATTAAAAGATATCTAGATAAGAACCTATTTATTCTTAATTTAGTACAATTGGGACTCAACAATTTTCCTTTTACACCCAGAATGCTTTGCCCCTATATCCAGATAATACAGGATTATTTTTTTCAGCGCTTTAGAGCAGACAATTACATTTGGTAGCAGTAGAGCTCTTTGTGAAAGAGTTCGTCTGCGGAAGTACGGCCACCTTACCTATTTCTGCCGCGAAGCAGTAATGTGAACATTACTGTGCAAGGGCACATAACCTTGTTCGTCCCGTCACTTAATATCAAAACATACCCGTCTCTCGGGTCAACTCGGGTTGGACGATTTTAACACGTGTGTGGACTGAAGGACCACATAATTTTTGCCAGTTGTAATAAATAACTGGAAGGTTTAGTACAAATTGTAAAGCATTTTGTAAAACGCATCCTGGATTTGTAAAGCATATATTATAAAACTATACCACCTAAGGTGCGGTCTCTTGATTTTCACACCAAAGCTTCCGTCTATTATTAACTCTTATCTCATTTTTTACCTCTACAGTTGATAAAAGTTACTAAACGTACATATGTAGGGTCACCTGCACATCGTCATATATATATTTTTTATAATATCAAATGATGGGACGAACAAGTCACGCGGCGGATGATAAGCTACACGCCTGTCCATAACAGTTGCTGTGCCACTCAGAGTTTTAAATCGCAAAGATCTTAGGGGCACTGCCACTGCGCCCGTAACCCTGAGGCATAAGTTGACAAGTCCCATGTGCCTGTAATTTCACCAGCACCTTTACCCTTCAAAACTTTCCGGACCTTCCGCAGTAATGATCCCATTACTGCTTGGCGGCAGAAATAGGTAAGGTGGCAGTACTTCCCTGGACTGTCTCTTTTACTACGAGCTCTACTGTTACAAAATAACTAAACTAATATTCCACATTACAAACTAATGGTAATTTAATTCAGCATATAAATTTACTTTAGCAACTGTAATAAATACAAATTTCAGAAAAAGTTAGTAAGTGCATAATTGGAACGCGCCTTCTCACTCGCCCCTCTGACTGGCGCCGTCTCTCCTGCTCCCACTTGCTGTGCAATGATTGTGTCTTCTCACTATCATTACTACGCGTCACCCTATTTGGGTGAGTTTTGTATGGAGCACTTGGGCAACGACCTAGTAGTCTTCAGACGAACCTATACGTGGTGATATACCAAAAGTAATAACATAACGAATTGCTATCTAACTCACCCAAATACGTTCAAATTGATAAGAGCGATAACTACGAGACTTGTTGTTGAGTCATCGTTATATCATATTTTATTTTTATAATTTACTTCATTATCACTGTCATCATTACCAACAAATAATAATATAAAAATACTTTATTTTCCATAGGGTGTTAGTAACAGAAATGCTTCAAATTACATATGCCTCAACCATTTGTATTATTCGCCTTAACCATGACGTTGCAGTGTAGTAAATAAAATTATTTAATGTGGTTGAAGAAATTAAGTACCCCGGGTTACCACTACATGGCATTAGTTGTAGCTTTGAAACGTGCAAACAATTCAGTCCTTATGCTAGTCGTATTAGAGATCTGTATTGAAAACTAATAAATAGCCATCAAGGACAAAGACTCCTCCAATTCAGCTTATACTCGCGCCGATTCTCTGCAATAGCACACCCTTCTGGCAAAAGTATCCAATAGTGTCTTGAGCCGAGGTCCTTGCCCGTACTTCCCAAAATCGGTGTCGGTCTTACAGTCTTGATCTTGTTCATGCTCTTTTGCACAACCAAGACCGACCTTGCGACATTTGAACAAGAACAAGACTGAGTCTACGAGACTCTTGCATCTTGCAGTTATGTCTAACTCAGACATAGGCTTAGGCATTAATGTAATATATATATGTATCTGGTTTCAAACTTGTGTCGATACTACGGTTACGGATACTTTGGTTTCAAACTTGGGGCGCACTATAAGTTTCCGGAATGAATAAGAAAAAAGTACTATAAATGGTTAGAAATGAATTTATTGTTTCTCAAAATATTCTCCGTTAGCGTTAATGTACTTTTTCATACAAATGAACCAATTTTGAAAACATTTATGCCACTTCTCCGTGACAATCTCTGAAACATATTTTTCATACTCTTCGACGGCCTCTTCAGGTAATGAAAATCGTTGATCGCGTAACTGGTTCTTAATTTTTGGAAATAAATAAAAGACAGGTGCCAGGCTGGAACTGTACGCAGGATTGCTCATAAGTCAACGTTGTTCACCTTCAAAAATTCATTTGTCTATCTGGCCTTGTGAGAGCTGGCATGATTGTGGTGCAAGATGATACGGCGTTTATAGTTATTTTTACGGAGTTTGTCAATAACTTCCGGCAAACAAATGGTCGTGTACCAATTACTATTCATAGTACAACGATTCTCCAAAGCAACAGTAGCCACGTGTCCAGTTTTGTTAAAAAAGAAGCAATCATCCGCTTCAGCTTCAGCTTAGACGCACGCGCGCCACTTTGGTTGGTTTTGGCTCATCTCGAAAAACCCATACGCTTGATTGCTGCTGTGTTTTAGGATCGTAACTATAAATCCATGTTTCGTCACCTATTGCTATGTCCCACAGCAAATTTGACACCCCTTCGTTGAATCTGGTAAGCAGGCCATTGCACCAAGTGACGCGATCCGTTTTTTGAGCCTCAGACAAATTGTGTGGGATCCACCGAGAGTATAGCCTTTTCACACCCAAATGTTTGTGTAGTATTGATTGTATTTAACTCATGCCTATGGCTAATAATGCCCAAATCTCATGGTATATCACATGCCTGTCTGTTTTAATCATACGGTGCACTGCATCGATGTTTTTGTTGTTCATAGCAGTGGATGGGCGACCATCACGAAATCCGTCACTGAGATTCACTCGACCGCGTTTGAATTCTGCAAACCAGCTATAAATAGTCGTCTTACATGGTGCTTCATCGCCAAAAGCAGTTTGAAGCCAAGCGAAGCTCCGCTGAGCTGTTAAATTAGACTTAAAGTCGTAGAAAAACATACTACGAAAATTTTCACGAGTTAAATCCATGGTGATGTAGACAACCAATTTCTAAAATGATGCCACAATGTAAAAACAAGTGACAGTCATATGAAATAAACTGTATTCTACAGCCAAAGACTTCCTTTTTCAAATGTTGTAATTACTTTTTAAATATTGTTTATGTAAGTGGCCAGTTCCGGAAACTTATCGTGCTCCCTATGTAATAAACGGTCAACAGGATCGGTACCAAAACCATGTTTTCTTTTAATAACAAAGTTATCTGGTTATTATAACATGAAAAACTATGGTGTCCATGATTATATTATTTTGAAGTAAATAGTTTGTTATTCACATAAAATAATGTGTACCTATGGTAAATTTGTAACAAAAAACAAAAATAACTAGCGAAGTTAGCGAGAATAATGTATAGGGAATTTATTCGTCATTTGGTTGGCCTTCGCTATGTCTACGTCATAATTATGTACATAAAATGTAAAAGTCAGAAGTTAAAAGTGTTTGTTGCTTCCATATGTTACATAGTTCCTAAAATTTAAATAGTTTTAACATGATCCTGAACGCCGCAAATAGAAATATTATAATTTAACCCATAAAGAGAACATTATTAAGGATAACTTTTAAAACTCATACAATTGAAAATCTAATAACAAAATTAAGAATTAAATTTTTTTATGACTTTTTTTGCTGTAACGCCATCTGCGAGAAATCTATTTCTTCACTCAGCTAGGTAGGACTAGAGATATTTGATGTGTGATATCTGACGTGAGCACTTAATTACAATTAATTCTAAAATATTATTACCATTATTACTATTAATTCAAAATTTTTCCTCAAAAGCTATTGTAGGCTGTAATAAAAAAATATATATATAAAAATGGACGGTATGAAAAAAATTATCAGATGCGCTTTACGGTGTTTTTTTAAATTAATTATACTGCGTTTGGGTTGAAATATCTTTGGGGATTCCGTTTTAATTTACGAATTTGCATATCTCCAAAATATATAACGATTTTATGAAATTTGCTCTACACTACAGCTTTCCAATGGGCGCCTACTCGATTGCGTTCTTCAGATTCTGAACATTGTTACTTTTTGTAAGAATAGTACAAATATGGATAATTTGACAAGTAAGAATTGGTAATTACAAGACTTGCGAGAATCTTGAAGCCCGAGACCAAAACCAAGACAGAGTGTACTGACGAGAGACGAAGATCAAGAGTGGAGACTAATTTTTAATAAAAATTGGTCTTCGCACAGGCTTTGAGGCGGCACCCCTTGCTGCACATGCCACTTTATCACACAAATTACCGACACAAGATATTCATGTTACGTGGATGTGAAACATATAATAAGTACTGCACCAACTATGACTTTGATCTGTTTACGACAAGCACAGCGACCATTAGACGAATTGTAGGTTTGAATTACTTTGGACAACAAAGATTGTAGGTATGCTCATACTTGTTTTGTATTTTATTCAAAAGATGTAAGGTATATACATATGGATATTGATCTATATGTAACATATACAGGCAATCGAAATATATACGAGATATTTATTTTTATGACTGCCTTAAACTATAAAAATGTAAGTAAGATCAGCATTATTGGTTTACTTTTTGGTTTGTAATTTTGATATCCAGGTGTGGAGGATTGTAATAGGCGTTTTTTGATATTGCTTAGTTTTATACACCATCTTTAACTTATAGCTGTAAACATTCCTGAAATAAATAAATAATCCCATCTTGGTTTGGCATTGGGCAACACTACTGTGCCCACCTGGGCGCCCTACGGCCCGCTAC
Source organism: Hyposmocoma kahamanoa (assembly GCF_003589595.1). Lineage (NCBI taxonomy): Eukaryota > Metazoa > Arthropoda > Insecta > Lepidoptera > Cosmopterigidae > Hyposmocoma > Hyposmocoma kahamanoa. Next base: position 3,866,552 of record NW_020654422.1, read on the forward strand.
TTAATTTATTATACGGGCTAAGAGCCTTCAGCTCGCCCTTTAGTCCGATTGCGCAGTCAAAGCAGTCAGCGGCCAACTGCTAAACAATTGTACTTACGGATTTATATTGCCTAAAGACTTGAGATACTGCTGTCCGTGTTCTTAAATTTCGTCTAATACTTTGAGGCGACAAAAGGATCTTCACGTAATTATATTTTTGAATATCAAATAGGTGTGAATAGATGGAACATTTAGAATACAGCTACGTAATCCTCTTAACAACAAAGATACAAAAAATACAATGTTAAGCGCATATTTTTATCACCTACTTATGTAAAAATTATGTACAATTTGTAACTTTTTAGAACGCACTCTTCAGTTGGAAGTGAAATATTTTTTAAGAATAATTCTGAACTAGCAGATGACTACGACTGCCTAGAATAAGTAATTACTTCGAGTAGCCTTATTTGAGAAATTGTTGGTTCTCCATACAAACTTATAAATAGCAGTAGAGCTCCTAGTGAAGGAGTACATCCAGGAAAGTACTGCCACCTTACCTATGTCTGCCGCCAAGCAGTAATTATTGCGTTCCGGTTTTGAAAGGTAAGAGTGCTGGTGAAATTACAGGCACGTGGGACTTGTCGACTTATATCTCAGGGTGATAGGCGCAGTGGCGCTGCCCATCAGATCTTTGTAATTTAATGCTCTGTGTGGCGCTGCGTCTATTATGAACAGGTTTACCATCAGGCGCACGACTTGTTCGTCCCGTCACTTGATATTATAAAAAAAAAACAGTCTCCATGGCCGAACGGTTACCATACTGTCACGCTGACTTTCCGGGTTCGATTTCCGGGTCGAGACAAATATTTGTATGGCGTATATTTATTTATCTCATAGGTTTGGGTCTAATTTGTGGTTGTCTATGTATGTCTACATGGCACTTTCAATACAGGGTTTCACTAATGCGGAACTATGAGAGAGTGCTTGCGTTACACTTTTATCCTCTATTTCACCCCTTTAAGATTTATTTTTGTGACAAAAGTAGCCTATATCCTTCTTGTAAGTTCCATCCATCACTACACCAAAATTCATCAAATTTGGTTCAGTGGTTTAGGCGTGAAAATTGTAACAGACTGAGTAACTTCGGCATTTATAAATTTAGTTTGGATATATGATATTCTTCCATAAATTTCTATTTCCTGAACCAAAAGAAGTTACTTATATAAATCTATGTGAACAAAATTGCACGTATCAGTCATTTATATACAGACAATCTTTACTTTTTTATACATGCGCGCACGATTCATAGTTTGCTTTGTTACAACGTCATAACCTGTTTATATTTACAGTTAATGGACGCGTTTGTTTTCGTTTTTACGATCCATCAAACAATGAGCTCGATTCTGGTAACTAAATCGCATCATTTGGAATGTGTGAGAAAATATATTATTGTTCCTTCTCAGATTCAGATGGGTACTGGGTTAAAACCTAATCAACCCATTTCTTTCTTCATCAAAAAATTGTAATCCATTTCTGCCCAAAATCATGGGCAATAAAGAATTTGGTATAATTCCATACTTATTACACATTTTGATATAAAAAGTTTTTTCAGAAGAAAAAGGGAACTCCATAAAATACCCACTTTGCAATGGATTCTCACTTATTGCGTTTCGATTTTTTTTTATATCTATTCAAATTTATAGGATGTAACGATTTTTTGTATCGATTTATTTCTTTCTAAGGCAAATCGAATCGTCTAGATCAGAAAGCTTTTGTAGTAATGTCATTCAATTTGAAGAAACTCGATTTACATCACATATTGTTTAATTTTAAATAGTTTTTGCCCTCGATTTTGGACGTTAATGGGTTTTAACTCGACTTAAACCCGGCGTTAACAAAGCGCCGGGTTAAAGCCCGAGCGCTTGCCTATCTCTGGGCTAGACTAAGTACGATGTGTACAAAAATCTCTCTCTCATCTTAGCGTTGTCCCGGTTGCGTCCTCAGCAGGGTTGCTGCGGAGCCCGGGGTCCGCTTTCCTACTCTTTCTCCTCCACTTTGCACGGTCTTCGGCATCCTTAGTGGTGAGACCAAAAAACGATGTGTACAAAAATACACGCGTGTAATTTTGATCGCGCCAAATTTTTTCGCAAAAATATGCTATGTTTTACTTGTCACGATCCCATGCATGCAAGCGCGTTATTACAGTGGCATAACTTCCGTTAGGCTTGTTTCTAGCTCAATGTGTACTGAAAAACTAATGTAATTGCAATAATCAACCTCTGGTGGACATGTCAAATGTTATGAGCGTATCAAGCGCAATCATTGGAGTAACCATTTTAAATCATGGTACGATTGATTTCATGAAATATCTTGTTAAGCTAAATTAAAATCAGATTTCTTCCGTATGCATTAAAAGCAAACAAGTTACATTTTGACCCTTAAACAGTTGCTATGGTAAATGTTCAGTACATCAATTAATGATAATAATATTAGGAATTCTTATCGTTCTTAGGATATTGTTACATACTGTTTTAGTAAGTTTTCCTTATCCCTTTTTAGGAACGTGTATTACAAATAATAACATCATAATCCCTGTGTAATTAACACACATCCTGTAGAATTAAGAAGAGTGTACTACGCCGCGCGACGAGTCTGATTAAGCAGCACGTAGTTTGATGTTTACTCACATTTATACAGGGTGTTATGCAGATGGACCGACAAAATTTTTTGAGGGTTCGAGTGGTCGTTTGCTAGCTTTTTTCCGCTGACATTTATGACATAGAGTTATATAGGGTTACATAGGGTTATGTTGTAAATGTCACGGCAATTGAAATATGACTTTTAATTTACTTTTTGTTTAATTACACAAAATCACGATTTTTTTTTTTCACTTTAAAAGCACACAAGTAATTTATTTGAAAACATTTGTTTAAAATTACGATTTATTTATATTAACAGAATTTATTTTGTGCAAAATTTATTATTATAACCACAAACAAAAGTTATTGCGATGTAAAGGCAAGATTTCTTGTAAATTAAAAAACATCATATTTGAATTACCGTGATACCTGGGACATGGGGTCTACGGATAAAAGTAAGCAAATGACTCTCATGATTTCCAAAAAAAAAAAATTGTTGGTCCTTTTGCATAACAATCTGTATGTTAGATGTGTATCATGGCTTTTCAGTGTATAAAAAATACAAGATTGCCTTTATTAACAAGTCTAAAGGCCTTTTGGGCGACAATTACGAGTTTTTGAGCCCATATAATTTTGAATCTATATTCATAATTTAAAACGAAACCGAACAAAGTCGCTAGAGACTATCAACACTGTAAGTTTATCAAAGTTCACTTAATTTAATTCTAGTTTATTGTATGAGTTCAGTATCTCCATAAACGTCTTGATAAAAATGTTATAAAAAAAAACCATCAGTACGAAATACATCCATTCTTATTCCTTACAAAAGAAGAAGCCCGACAGATCGTTGGTTACAGGACTTAATAAGGTTAAATAAAAGGCTCTATACGGATATCACCAAGATATCCTGTTATTTATATAAATTGAATGGCTTCTACGCTCACCTATATCACAGATTACAGAATATCCTACAGAGACAGAAAATTATGATTTTTCCTTATATATCTAGTAGTAATTATGTTAGATTGTTATTAACGAAGGTATTTTGCTTGTAGTGGATTATAAAAATGAGGTTCAGGTGCTTTTCAATTTTTTTTTTATAATAGTAATTGATGGGACGAACAAGTCATGCGCCTGATGGTAAACGACACGCCAGTCCGTAACAGTTACAGTACCACTATGAGATTTAATCCCAATTAAATTATCAGAAATGGCGGAGAAAACCACCGGTACAAACACAAGGTGGGTTCCGGGGTATGGACACCCTAGAGACGAAGGTCTTTATGGGTTCTCTAGGGAGAGAAGAAAGCGACACGCCTTACCTTTATTTCCAAAGGGGTTTGTGCAGTCTTCAGGCGGATAGTCTTCTTCTCACATAGTAATAATAATACTTTCGTTAGCATATTCTCCTCTTATTTCCTTTATTTCTTTGTCATTGACAATGTCTTTTATCAATTTTAAATTTTAATAATCCTCTGTTTCTGTTTGTTTAAAACACTAAATTGTGCACGAACAAGAAAGTAGTATGACAGCAATGACAAGTCCAAGAAAACGGGCCAAAATTAAGTACATTTAAATTTAGAATCTCAATATACAATTAAACTGATGAAAAAGAATACAAAAAACATTTATTGCGAATACTGCGGTTCACTTCAGTGCTTTTATTCACAGTTTCTAATTTGACCTATTATAAACTAAGAAACAAAATTGCTTTCGAAGAGAAGGTCACTTAAATGATCTGCACTATTTATGTACTCACATACAAGATAGACCGTGCCATGATCATTTTAACAACAAGGTCTAAATGTCACTCTATACTTTATTTTATTAAATTAAAAAAAAAATCTTTCTGTATGTTTCTTCTAGTGCATGAGTTATAATAATAAAGATGCGTATTACATCTGTAGGTGACAGGTAAAGAACCTTAGGTGCCTAAAAGTAATTTTACCACAAAGCGTTTTAAAGAGAATATGCTCCTAATTAGGTATTTAAAATCAATAATGACATCAAACAAAATACATTAAGTAAAAACAAACGGCCATAGAACTTAGAGCGGTTACACACAGCTATTTTTAGCAGCGATGCAAATGCGACGCAAACGAGATGCAGTCGCAAATCGTCTACCCTCACACACACGCACGCATTTTAAACAGCGATGGAAACGCGATGCAAGTGCGCGACTGCATTGATACAAACGCGCGATTGCATCGCTACACTTGGGATTTGATTTATCGCGCGTTTGCATCGCAAGTGTAGCAATGCAATCGCGCGTTTCACGAACGCGCGTTTACATCGCTGCTAAAAGTTGACGTGTGTAAACACTTAATGTTTTCTATTATTGCGTAACTTTTTGTACTGTAAAACAATGTTTGTAAAACATCTCAATTTCAAAATGTGGACTTAAGGTCTTTTATCTTTTATTTTTATATCTCATCTTTTATTTTAAGTAATTAATAGGTTCAGGCGTTACTTGCGGAAGTCCATGTTAATAAAAATGGAATAAAATTAATTTGCTATTCGCAAACTCAATGAAGCGTGCAGAATAGCTGCGCTTGCGTTGAATATTTTTTTCATGTAGTTAATTTTCCCATCTTCTCTCAGTATAAAATAATAAACTCAAACACAACTACTGTCATTTCGAGTACATTTTTGGTGGTGGTATTTGTGACTGTAGTTGCGTTTATATTATTTATTTTATGCAGAAGGATGGTGAGAAAAACATGTTCAACTCAAGCGCAGTTGTTTTGCACCTTAAGTGTCGATACCATCTCAGCTCGATTTAATTTGGTTAATTTTGTTTGGATCGAGTGGCTTTATTTCAGAATTAATGTTTTTACAAACGAAATTAAAGCTATTTGAAAAATGTTTTTCGTATAATATACTTGTTCTATTCAGTTCAGCTGAATTGAAAAAAATTGGTATATGTAAAGTACCTATTGAATACAACGGTTTTCTTGTAAAATTTCGAGGTAAGTTTGTGTATTTTTTCTACCATGACAATTTTTAGGAATCGTGTTTTCACACCATATAGTATAATCAGTGCATATCCTCAATTTTACTATATATTTTTTCCAAGGTGGTTGATTTAATATTTTCACTGTTATGCGGAGTCAACAAAAGCCTTATGAGATTGTATAGACTCTTAATGGAGAGCTTCTTCAGCAAAGAAATTACATCACGACTAAATACAATCTTTACGCTGATTGTCAAAATACAATATTTTTTGTAATTGGCAACTCAGGATATATAATGTCCTCAGTTGATACAAAAAATATTCTACAAAATGACCTTTACGGTGTGATACTATATTACAAAATAACAGTTATTATTAAAAGCTAATATGATACGATACCACGTCACAACTAATAATAATAATATATATCGATATAGGCTTACAATCTTTACTGGGTTCGCGGAAAAACAAATTTTTTATACGTTATTTTTATCATACACTTTCATATCCCAAATAAATTAGTCAATGCCTTTGAAAATCGAAGTACTGTGTAGTAGACTTATTATCTTTTTCTGGGTACGTCTTATACACTCGATAATATTAACTCCATTGTGCTATTTAACACAATAGCATTTTCTGCATTGTTTCCTTTATTTTCTCATGCCATATTCTATTGTATTGAAATTAACCAATGACTTTATCTTTAAGGTGCATTGTTAACCATAAGTTTTAACAAATTTAATTCGATTATTCTTTAATATATGTTATAATGAAATCGCACCCTTTATGTAATAAAGTCACATCTGAAAAATTACAACTTTCCGGAACAGAGGTTTAAGGATCTACGAAATTTGTTGGTATCGTTTTTATACTCAACCCGTTCATGAACAGCAATGGCGCGTTTACCGTAAACTTAAACATCCGAATACGGGGTACCTCGTTTCCCTATACGCATCTCATTAAACGTCGTCGTTTGGTCAAAATTTCATCACACCGAAATCCGAATTATAACGAAACGAACGTTAAAAAATTTTTTCCGACAAAAAAAATTTCGACTTTGTTATAGGTTACCTGATTTCCAAGTACTTTCTGTGTAGTTGCTGCCTACTTCTATTCCATAGAGAAGTATAAACAACGTACTGACAATATTCAATGATTCACATATATTGAACACTTTATTTTGAAACAATATAAGCACCACGCCAAGAAAAAACTGACACTTGTGCGCGGTAGTATTTAAGTATTGTCCGTGAAAGGAAGAGTTATGAAATTTCACATATTATACATAATTGGTTTCATGTGGTTCGTATTATTTTTATAATATTTGATAAACGCACTTTTGATGTGTGATGACGGGCTTTATTATACCAAGAATACAAAATAACAATTTGTACTAAATGCGTAGTGGACTCTCAAAGAGTCATGACATAAATTTTGTAATGTGGTCTTTTTAAGTTAGCCACAGCAGGTTGTGGTTATTTTAATAAGTGGAATGGCACGAATAATGTATTCTAGACATTTTATAGAAACCACGAACGTGGACGTTTTCTTCGAGTCTTTTTTTATGACATCAAATGACGGGATGAACAAATCGTATGTAGCCTGGTAGTAAGCGATGCGCTTGTCCAAAGCAATTCTAGTGCCACTCAGAGCTTTAAAAATCGCAAACATTTGAGGGGCACTACCACTGCGCCCTTCACCCTGAGGCGTAAGATAACGACACTTCTGAAAGACTGAAGAAATTGTAGGCATATGGATGCCTACAATTTCTCCCGCATCCTTGCCCTTCAAAACCGGAACGCAGTAATACTCACATTACTACTTGGCGGCAGAAACAAGTGGCAGTTACGTATGATGAACTCTTTCAGAAGGAACTCTACTGCTACTGAAGCTAACAAATATATACAGAAAACAGAGAAGGGCATAGTCCAGCACCCTGTCGTAACGTGCCTGCTAACATAGCGCTAATACGCGAACTCAATGGACTCATTTATTTCACACTGTCACAATATTACAATTTGAAAATCAATGTGGTTCGACTTCGACGCAAAATTAGCCCATTCGCAAAAGACCACTCGCACAGCTTCTTGTACGTATACGTAATTTTCTAATCTAACTCTGTTGTTTATAACACACACTACTACAGTAGTGTTGTTTGCAAATATAACTATATTAGATAGACCCTCTGATATAAAATGTGCCAGATCGTTGAAGAACGCGAATAGCATGTTACGCAATACCGATCCTTGAGGGATACTAATGGTAGTAACATCAGCAGCTGACCTAGTTTTTTGTCATTTGCACTGACCTGAACCGTTTGCTTTCTGTTTGTTAATAAAGACTTTCAATAAATTGTGGGCGGCTCCGTTGACGCCGACATAGCTAATTTTTGTATCAGTAAGTCATCCTCAATCATAACAAACGCCTTTGTTGTATGCATCATTCCCTTTACCACCCTCTCCAACGAGTCAAGTCAAGAGTCGAGATGTGCGCCGATCGTAAAATCGTCGGCGGTAGAGTGATCGGCGTGAAATCAGCGTGACACATATTTTTTTGATGTAATAAAAATACTAAACATTTTTAAATCAGATTTGTATTTATTTTCAACGTATCTTACGTTTTTACTGGGAATTTAATGGGTATATAGGTATTGTTAGTTAAAATAATCAACGTAAAAAAAATTTATAAAAAAGAAACACAAATACAAACCTCTTAATTTAAATCTAGCAGTACTAGTAAGACTTAGAAACGTTTTTCTTTTTGATTTGTAGGAAAATATTTATAGAAATATATAAATAATTAATTAACAAAGAAACTAATGTACTTCGTTAAAATAAAACAAATTTTCGCCACGCCAATTTTACAAGAACGCCGTCAAGTCGGCCATCGGCGGCACACTTGTCTAGTAATGAGTAAACAATTGATATGTTGAACTGGGGTTACATATCATTCACCTACACACTTTCTTAAGAATGATAGAATTCTCATTATTACTTTGTAACCGTAATTTCGATGTAATCATTAAGACAGCCAGGGATCTCGGCAGTTGGTACAGTGCTACCGTTATGAATTAGTCATACACTTTGTAGGTGATTCTTAGTTGGAACTTCATTCACGACTTTCCACATTACCGGTATACATAATCATGGTAATGGAATATCAGACTAATAGATTTTATTAAATCGGAATAATATGCACAACATTACTTAGTATATGTCGAAAGGAAATTATTGTGCAGCTGTAATGCTATAGTTTGGTTCTTTACTCGCTCAGGGTGTAGTGTATTGTACAGTCTCGATATAGAGATTTCCAAAAATTCATATGGTTAGAATTTACTGTAACAAAAAAGTCCACTTCTAATATCAAACGATGCTTGGTCTGCGACACGTAAGGGGCCATTAATATTCCCGCACCGCGCTGGGCATTATTTCTCGCGGAAACCAATATTGATTCCTTATAATCTTGGCACTAGGGCAGGAACAGCTGAACGTTTGTTATTTAATAGAGATTAATACTTTGATGCATCAAGTTAAAAAGCAATATGAATATATTTGAGGAGGTCGTGCTCTTAAATGAGTTGTATAATAATATACATAAGCAATGCATTTCACACGTTTAACCCTATTATGTACATGTCCGACATATTGTTGTTGATAAGCTGATTTATTTATAGACGCTGCTATGAATGAGTTTTCCCTGTAGCAAAGCACAATGTAAGTAAGTAAAGGAGAAATAAAATGGTTTTTCTTTGTTTTCCAGGTGGTCCTTATGCAGCGTTCGCGGGCCGAGATGCGACACGAGGTCTTGCCACTGGTCAGGTATCAGGGGCAGAAGGGGAGTACGATGACGTCAGTGACCTCTCTCCCGATGAAGTTGCCTCTGCTAAAGAATGGGAGGAGCAATTTAGAGGTACCCAAATAATCAAGTTTTATTTGTTTTAAAGTCTATCCGACGCCGTACATGGTACGAGGCAGCATTCTATCGGAAAGGCCGATGTCCGACAGTAAACTTTGAACTTGATCTTAGATATAGGTCTGTTTCCGGTGGTGGGACTTTCATACACAAATTCTACTACCATTTCGTAAAATTTACTTCTTCATAAAGAAGATCAAGAAGATCAAATTTTATTGCCCTTAGCTATTACGAACATCACTATATTCAGTCATTCACACACTCATTTCTATTTTTGTACATGTAATATTTTTTTCGATCTTCTATCATCTTCATCCAGTCAAATTACTTAATTTTCAAACCTCTTATATATGTGGCCTAAGGATCAGCCAATTTTCACTTCGCATTTCCGCTAATCACATCTGTTAGCCTTAACTTCTTTCTGATCTATTTCTTGGTCTTGCAATAAATAGATTGAAATCCATTAAACTTCTCATTACACTTTTTAGTGAAAAACACGACGTCAGCCCCCAAGGGTCTCATATATCTGTTGGATGTGATGTATCTCAAAAACACAGGATTGAGACTGTGTTTTGAGATATGAGAGCGGCAAGATACATTACTCCAAGACTTTGACCTTAAACTAGACAATACCTAAACGACATTACAGTATTTAATAGATAACTTTCGTAACATGATTCAATTTAATTTAGTTCAACAACACTACAGAAAACACGTTCAATCTATTCTTAATTTTAATTGATTGCTAAGTTGATATGCAATGAGCAGGCCGCTTGTTGAATCTTATGTGATTATATGATCTTAAGATTAAGGTAATGTGATCTTATGTGATGTGATTTTTCTTCTTAGTGCTATAATTATTATGATTTTCATATAAAGTATGAGAAATAGATGAAATACGATAGTTTCCCAAGCTGAAAAGTTATGTGACATAAGTTTTTTTGGGGAAATCTATTTTAATGAATACTGTAGTTCAAAAAGCGGTGATTTCAATTTCAAACTTCATTTGATTACCTTTTGAATAAAGACAATTCGAATTTCTTCTTGTCCATTTCCCAGCATCTAGTGTCAAAAAATTGTTTGTAAGTACACAGAGTACCATTGATTGATTGATTTATTAACATAATCGCAGTACAGAGCACTAAAAAACTGATCTCTAAAGTCATTCATAGTTTGCCACCCTTAGAGGTGGAATATTTTCTTCAAATTTAAATGGTCAAATATCTGAGGTGCCCTCTTTCCAACAAAAAAAGAATCATCAAATTTTTGTATGTATGTTATGCGGAGTTATCGCATAACATACATACAAAAAAACATACAGTCGAATTGAAAACCTCCTTCTTGTTTTGAAGTCGGTTAATAACACTATTTAATGATTGTCAATTGTACATGGTTATTTTTAAATTGTATTAACATGACATTGGTATGATTATTTTTATTAACTGCCTCCGAGGCCGAACGTTTGCAAGACTGGTCTGCCACGCAGAGTTCCGGGTTCGATTCCCGGGTCGGGAGAATATTTGTATGGCCTGCATTTATTTGTCTCGTGAGTTTGGGTGTAATTTGTGGCTGTCTATGTGTGTGTCCATGGTACACGCGATACAGTATTTTCCTAGTGGGGCTATGAGTGTAAGCGTTATTATTATTATTATTTCTTTGTAACGTTTTAGGACACGGGAATAATTATAATGTCATAGAACAATTTTATTGTTGTTTTAATAATAAGGATGTCTGTGTTCATTAATTATAGGATATATAAAAATAGCCCCTTATGTACTATAGTTATCGCCATGAATTATTCAGTTATTATAAAGTTATTGTATTTCTTCTTCTTTATGACCTTCGTTCACTCTTGTCGGAGGTATAATTAGCAAACTATCTTTGTTCAGCGCCTTAATATTGTGTTTCGATACGACACAACATTAATTGCTCCCTTAACTGATCTAAATAATTACGCAATAATGTATTTGTATGATAAATTTATTTTACAGAAAAATACGACATCGTGGGACGTCTCCTGAAGCCCGGTGAACAACCAACTGTGTACAGTGACGATGAGGCCGAACCTGTGGAAAAGAAGACACAATAAAATTAAACAACACTACAAGTTTTTGCCGCATTTGCAATTCAAACTACATAGAAAGTAATTTTACATGTTAAGTGCTTGTTACTCGTTGTAAATTTTGTGTCATATTTATGTGAGCTTATGGATAGTGGTGATCAGAATCTTTTGAAAAAAGACACTCACTTTATCTTTAAAGTAGTTCATTTCATAAGAATGTAGTCAACCTGTCTGTAATTTACATAATTTCTTTATTGTTTTATTATTGTTTGTGTTCAAGTTTTTATATAACAATGCAAGTTTAAATAGTAATATTATCAATCGATAGTAAATTTATATCATTTGACACGCTCTAATAATTTACCCACTTAAAGTAGTAAGTGCAATAATTAGTAAGGATTATTTTCCCACAGGTCCCACTCAACAGTGGGGTATCATTAAGACGATAAGGGATTATCTTGGAAATAAGCAAACCAATAAAGAATTAACTAAATAGTAATAATAAATTTGTGCTCGTATGAAGCAGTTGACACCATTTAAAAGAATGTTAAGAAAAAAATTTAGGTGATTTTTTTTAAAATAAATATAAGGTGGTATGTATATTTTACTATGTTTTAATTTTTGAATAAAATGTTGAAATGTAAACGAATCTAATTGCGATTGTATAGTTATTCTCCAAACGAAATATAAAATTTTATATCACCAGACTTTTGTAAATATCTGCTGTGGGATCGGAAATCTTGGTCATGCATCCCTTTATGGAATATCTATCAGGGGAGCTGCTCACATTGATATTCTCTAGGTATCCCACGATCATATCCGCACATTTCCTTGGACCCATCTCGATGTCTATTGAGACCCTTTTTCATTTAGATTTTGGTTACATTCCATACGAAAATTCAAACACTAGGCGTATTTTTTAAATAAAATATTGTCACTGTCATAGTATTAAGCGCATGACCACATTCTGTACGTACGAAAATTTCGCTCTACGAAAATTATGATCTCATTTAATAACATGAGCCGGAGTATTTAAATCCACGTTTGTGAAACTGTAACCAAATAAACAAAAGCTGACTGACACGAAGTGTTTAAAGCCAGAGATAATCTGCGACTGAAATTTAATAAACAAAAAGGAAATAATAAATCTCCTGTGTTACAATGAAACTACTATCAATTTGTGTTGTATTTGATTTGATAAAATTGGTTTAAACAGCATTATGGTGTTATTAACATTAACATCAAGAGTACGCGACAGGTGACAAAGGTAGTGATAGAGATACTCTGTGTGTATAATGCACGACAGTTGGGATATTGGCCGGATTTTGTACTTTGGAAATCGGTACTAACCTTTTTAGTCAATGAACTATATTTTCATTAAACTTTCTTTGTGGTAAGTGACATGCCTGCCAATAACAGTTGCAGTGCCAATCAGAGTTTAATTTGAAAAGATCTAAGGGGCACTGCCATTGCTCCCGTCGTCCCGAGACATGGTTGACAAGTCCCGTTGCTTAGGCAAGAATGTGTCGACGATTTTCTCTTGAATAAAAGTAGTTGCTTGATATTACAGAGCTTTAATTTCTTGAAAAATGTATTGCATTATTGAAATTACTTTTTTTTTTATAGACACCACCAATACAAAAATAAAAAATAGTTACTAAACAATGAGAGCAATGACACTTCACGGAGTTAGAACCGTACGCGCTCTGAGGCGTAGACATCCTCCCCTCTGTTGAATGATCTAAATTCTTCAACCCTGTAGATGGTCAGTTGAAGGCAGACGGCACAGTTGAACTAGAGGATGACGTATGCAGCCCTTCGTAGTACGGACTTCAGAAACTCTTGGAATACCACCAGGCCCAGGGAATAATTGCGTAACTCTTCCCATGCGGCAATTAAGTGCAGGGTTGTTCTCTTCCTTAATTAGCACGAAATCTCCAACGTTGATTGTCATTTTCAATGTCTTTTTTAGTTCTCTGCTGCAATTTACTGATGTACTTTCTTTGCCATTTTGTCCAGAAATGCTGAAGTATTTGCTCTAGACGAGCATAGCGATTTAGAGACGTCTCCTTGAGGTTTTCTAGTGCAGCTAAAGGAAGAGCGTTCGAAGGCCTTCTTATTAAAAAGTGCCCAGGGGACAGGGAAAGGAGATCATCCGGTGAGAAGGACATAGGATATAGGGGTCGGCTATTTAAGATTGCCTCCACTTGTGCCAATAACGAATTAAATTCTTCGAATGTAAATGAGTATTTATCAGTATTTCCCATCACACGTTTAATGTCAAATTTTGCGGATTTAACCCATGGCCTCCTATATTCCACCAAAGTGGGGAGCGTAAGCCGGTATAAAGTTTAAGTTAATTCCCTCCTGAGCTGCAAACTCAGATAGAGATTTATTTTGTTGTTTTAAAAAATTTAATAACTCATTCGCGGATGCCACAAAATTTCGACCATTGTCGGAAAGCACTTCAGCTGGCTTGCCGCGACGCGCAACAAACCTACGAAACGTCATTACATGAGTTTCTTTTGGTAGGTCCGAAACTGCCTCTAAATGCACGCAATTAAAACGTAAGCAAATAAAAAGACACAAATAGCACTTTACCAATTTTGCATCTCGACCTTTGCGGTTTATGATATAAAAGGAACCAGCATAGTCGACTCCAACTAATCTAAATGGAAAATCGACTGACACACGATTTATTGGTAAATCACCCATCTTGGGGAAAGTGTTTCACCGCGTTCACGAGCGCAAGTTTTGCACACCTTCACGACACTCCGGGCAAGTTTTCTGCCATTAATAGGCCAAACAGTTTCTCTGAACGTCGCTAGCAACAATTGAGGTCCAGCATGGAAATTTCTTACATGTTCGCGCACGAACAATAGTATTGTCATGTAATGAGAAGAATCAAGGGTGAACCAATAGGGAACCAATATGGTGCTTCTTTTGGAATGGATCATTGGATGAATCAATTCGTCCACCAAGTCTAATTAATGAATTTCATCCATAAATGGTGATAAGGGTAAAATATTTTATTTACTATTCAACGGTTTTTTATCCTTTAATTTATCATATTCTGTTTTAAAACTTTCAAGTTGTGTATAATAATAATAATAATAATAATAATACTTTATTTCAGAAAAAGTTTCCATAATTTGTTAGTAAGACTTAGCAACTATGTTAGTAGGTACTTATTTAAATTACATTACATTTGAATTACATCAAATAATATGCAATTACTTAATGTAAACTACACCTATGACTCTTTGCATTAGATGCCCTAGCAAGGGACTATCGAACCGGTTCACGAGTGTTATCAGTATGCTGTTCCGGCTACCACGCACACGGTGAAGAAAAGAAGCGGCCTTCTTTCGCATTATAGCGGGAAAGCCATTCAAGCATGTATGAGTTTACAAATTAAATTAAATTAAATGCATTGTTATATTCTTTGGGTTTTAAAAATGATTGAAATTATTGTGTTTTTAGGATTTGCGTTATGCAAAAAGCGCAAAAAGAAAGCTAACACTCTTTGTACTGCTGTAACAGTTGAAAATAGTTTAAAATCAATTAGTACTTTTACTGTGAAGACAAGTAGTGTCTTACCTTCACATAAATTTTCGATTTTTGCATTATTGCTCAAACCTGGCCAATTCGACTCATTTTGGGATAAGTATTGCGGACCTGACCACCACAATTCCATATTTGAAAGTTGACTGCCGTTAACACCGCGATATTAAATCAGCGGGATTGCAATCAGTTGGAGCACAGCGCCAAGATCTGGGATTAGTCAATTCTAGAATTTCACCTACCTACTCTGTTAGCAACAAATTGTTTTAATTTGTTGGGATTGCTGCTAATCCATGCCAAAACCACACTCGAATCGCACCAGTAAAAATACGAGTGGGAACGATTCTTAGAGATTAAAGGACACAAACACACAGCCGAGCGGCCAACAGTGCGGCGCACATCTCTAAGCGGGGTATTGTTCTTGTTGAAAGGTGCAACCTTTGACAAGTCTGTAAATTTTACAGTGATAATGTTGTCACTACTCACTGATCGTCGGTAAAAGCAAGCGCCATAAGCGATTTGGGATGCGTCACTAAATGTGTGTAATTTTATAAATACTGGAGAATCATACAGAACCCTGCGTGGTATTTGCAGATTTGCAAGTAAACGAAGGTTATCAGATATTTCGCACCATTTCTCCTTGATATCTGAAGAAACTGATTCGTCCCATCCTATACCCTGTAGCCATAATTTTTGTAAAAGCATTTTAGCTTGAATGATGCAAGGGCTTAGTAGACCCAGGGAATCGTAAATTCGAAATGAATGAGAAATTATGACTCTTTTTAACCGACTTAAAAAAGGAGGAGGTTCTCAATTCGACTGTATGTTTTTTTTGTATGTATGTTACGCGATAACTCCGGTATTTGTGAACCGATTTTCATGATTCTTTCTTTGTTGGAAAGGGAGTACTTCCACAGTGGTCCCATTTCATTTTGAAGAAAATCATCCACCTCTAAGGGTGGCTGTTCACGCATGAAGATTCATTTTCATAAATAGTGCCTAAATTTTATAAAGGAGCAATTATTTTAATGGTCGATTTTGTTACTTTTCCCAATTGAAGGCGTTTTTCTCTCCATATACTTTGAGTAGTAAGAACCGATTTTTATTATTTCCAGTGTCAAATCCTGTATAGTGGCGAATTTAAGGATATTTCAATAAAACTTAGCAAATAGACGTAATTCCACGTACTTTTGAGGCCGGTTTTTTTAGTACTTTGTACTGAGATTATGATGATGTGATATCAATCTCAAGTGTGATTTTGTTAGGAAAATTACAGGTATCTTGTGTGTTAGGACCTATTGTATGTTAGGACCTACTACCAAATGTCATTGAGAGAGTAACCAGAAGTAGTGGGAGCGGAGCCGTCCAACACTACTCTAATCTTAGTTGACTCCGACTTTAAAAATTACCACGTAACTTAAAAAATATGATGGCTCGGGTATTCGTACAGGTTATTTGGATAAATGACCCATGTCATGATATTCACGAATAAAATCGACATATTGTCTCTTTAATACAACTATAATATTTAACTGTCTCAATGGCCGAACGGTTACCACGAACGGTTACCGTGTCCCAGGTTCGATTCCCGGGCCGGGAGAAATATTTGTATTGCCTACGTTATTTCTCTCGTGACTTTGGGTGTAATTTGTGGTTGTCTATGTGTGTGTCCATGGCACCCGCGACACAACAACATAGCTGTGGGGTTTCCTAGTGCGGGGCTATGTTAAGTGTGTGCGTTATTATTTTTTATTAACATAGGATCTTTTCGACATCTCTTTTTTAGGTGTAGAAGTCTTTTTTTAGCTCGAAAATAAGAATCTCCGTGGCAATCAGGAGAGTCCTTTAGAGGAGGAGGTCACACAAAACCTTCCATCAGGAGAACGAGTTATAGTCATTTTGAAATGCTTTTCACAAGCAAAGTCGATTTTGCTGAGAACTATTGTCTGAGGAAGTTCTTCGAGCTCCCAGAATTTAGTCATAATTTCATCAACTTTAGATGTTGAATTAATTGTTACAGTATGATTACAATGGACTTCAATTGTAGAGACTGAATTTGTAGGGCTTGCTACAATCCAGCCGAATTTGGAACTTCGTAACTTTAGATGATTAGAAGGTCCTAAGCACTGTTGTTCACAACCAAGTTTGTCCAAAAATATGTTTGATCTTATCAAAATTTCAATTAGTGCAGGTTAATCAAAGTGTGGGTCAGCAAATATTATGGATTTCGGAATATCTAAATGTTTTACACAGGTGTTTTTGGTAACATTCTTGTTAACTCTTCAATGACATAAAAGTAACTTATTTTACCAAAATAAGTTACTACTATTATAGATTTGATTTTAGCGATACAACTTTCTACTACCTTATTGGAGCAACTATTTTATATTCCAATAACGTTGATTACATTAAGAGGTTTTATCTTTAGTGACAATTTTGTCAAAAAGGACGATTGCCTACCGCATTCAAGAAGTGCATTTACCTTTTCCACTTTATTATTTTCAGGATTGTGAATTTTGATTAATGCCGTGGAAGGAAGTTTGATTTGATTTTGCATTAGAAAATGTCACTGTAGAATTGTGTTCAATCTTGTTTTCAGTTGAGATAGTGGTGAACATCCTGCAAAAACATCAAAGTCATGTAACAAAGTGTTGTGTTTTTGATTGTACTGGCGACAAGGACCTATACGACATTCATTTTAGGGACGTCCGTGTCGCAGACAGTTTTGACATAATATATATTTAGACACAAGTGCATGTTTCTCTTGGATACCTTTAGATTTGAATTATGGACAATCATAAATTCAATGGTTGTTGTTGCAAATAATGCATAAAAATGTAGAATTGTTTTTATTTGATTTTAATGTAGCATAAACATTTTTGTTTCTATTTTGTTATTTTGAGGGTATTTATTATTATGAAGTGGACGTGAGTAATTTTGCTGTTTCATGTTGGAATGTGAAATGACTCTGATATTGTTGTTTAAATTAGGTTTGTCAAACTTATTGCGATTCAAAAACTCAAGAACATCTGCACGATCAATTAGAAACTTCTTAAATTATTGTTCTATGGTGGGTATGTCATTTAATGTATTACGAAATTCTTTCCACTTTGTGTTTGTGTCAGTGTCCAATTTTGATGACAGCATAAAAATAATAAGCACATCCCAAGCTGAGTAGGAAGGCCAGCACTTATGAGTGCAGATAGATTTTTTTTTCACTTCTCTATTCAATTCTGTTCTATCCCTTTACGCCTTCTTATCTTAAAGATCGCTTTACTTTCCACTCTTCTACACTCTGTCGTCCCCTTCGCTCCTCTGATACTCTCTTACTTAACTTGCCCTCTCATACCTCTAACTTTTATTCCAACTCTTTTACCATTTCTGCGATCAGATTGTGGAATTCTCTCCCTGAATCGATTCGACGATCCCCTTCTCTTGATTCCTTCAAACAACGTGTCAAGGATCACTTCCTCAACTCCTAAACTTCGTCTGTTCTCTACTATCCTTTCATTTATTTCCTACATTTGTACTTCATTTTTCTTTTTCTATTAAAAGTATATAAGCATTTAATATTATTGTGTATTTATTGTTATGTATGTATTAATAATATTATTGTTATTTGTATGTATATGTATATTAATCTATGATATGTATATATTTTTATTATTACTTATTATGTAGTGTACTTATGATGATATTCTTTGGTTGCACCCCTTTTGCATATCCGAAATGTCTATCCTAAGGTTGCCTGGAAGAAATTGCTACATAGCAATAAGGCCGCCTGTTGCACATTGACTTACTACTACTATTATACTTAAGCTTTTGTATTGTATTTTAATTGTAATTTTATGTGCAATAAAGAATATTTCATTCATTCATTCATTCATAGATTTTTAATCACGTCAAGTTAGTACAAGGAAGCGTAATCATTTTTCTGATTTCCGAGAAATAGCTTGCATTTTGAATAATGAATCTAAGTTGTGATTAATAAGTAGCCTTTTATTATTGTAACACTCACAGAGAAGCTGCCAGGCTTCTTGGTAAGTAGCAGATGAAATTTCTAGATTAGAGGTAAGGCGTGCAGCGTCACCTTCATGGAATGAAATTAAATAATGAAATTCATGTATATTGGACATGTTTCCCTTTTTGTGAATTAAAGTACTAAACGTATCACGGAATTCGAGCCAGCGAAAGTAGGATCCGTCAAACTTTGAAATTTATATCTGTGGTAATTCAATTCCCAAATCCAATTCAGAACAGGTGTAAAAGGTTTTATTTCATGAAAACTCATTTTGTTTAATTATTAATTTAGCCTCAGCAATTCATTGAATGAATGATTCTTCATCATTTTCCCTTTCATCAACTTCTGATGACAAATTATCAGAGTATAAACTTCTATCTCAGTTTGCAAATCGTCAAACGTAGCTGACAAACTTTCGATTTTAGTTAATCGGAGATTTAATTCGGCAAATTCTAAATCAGTTCTTTCATCAATATTTTCCCAAAGTTTTTCTACATTACTCTTAAACTTTGTGATCTGTCCCTTAATAGAACTGCGTTTAGTATAAATTGACTTTTAATTTGATATCTACTACATTGTTAAGTGATTTCGACACACCTGCACGTGATTCTGATTCAGATGTAGTCATTTTATGTAATAACGAATTGATAGCTATAAAACCGAAAATAATTTTTGTATAAAACTGATTACCTACTAAATTAAAATAATTAACAAGTCTTGACGGCTTAAAATGGTATTAAATGTTTTCAAAACTACAAAAAATAAATATTCCATGGTTTATCTCACGTTCCTTATTTGGTGGAATAGGCCGGCTGCTGGGATTTCTATGCGAAAACGGTACCCGGCCCGCGTAACACGACCGCAACGGCAAGGAAATTTTAGGCAAATTCAATCAGAATAGCAAATAAAATCGTTTTACGTTAAACACTGAAATGCCTGATAATTATAAGTTAAGCACATTAAACCCTTTTTTTACAATGAATGCTAATTACTCCATACAAATTTACTTAGAAATAAGAGAAAACGTTAAAATAAAAAATAAAAAATAATACAATACAAAATAAAACATGTTGAAATAATCGCCTTGTGAATGGAATAATCGTTTAATTCAATTTAAAGAAATGTTAACTGATAAACGGGAAGTCTTATTAAAATAACTCAAATAATGAGCATAAAAAGTGAAAATTGGTTTTGTAACACTACTACGTCACAAATGCGATAAATGTTAATATAATAAATTAAGAAGATAAATAATTAATAATTAATGTAAATAAATTAAGAAGATAAATAATTTAGTTGGAAAACGGAAAAGGAACGAAAGATGGCACTTAACTTGCCGAAAAATAGGCGTTTAAACATTGCTGCTGAGTGCGATTATTTAGATGATTCGCTGATCTTGCAGGCAAACGCAGGATTTTGATGATAATCAATCTGTTTCCTTGCTTTGTAACTTCTTTTCATTAACTACTGATAATGGTCATGACAAATCGAGCCGTTATACCTACAGTTCTGCAGTGTCCTGTCACAGTCGCCAAAAAAATTTCTTGTTTAGGCAAGAACGTGTCGACGATTTTCTTTTGAATACAAGTAGTTGCTTGATGTTACAGAACTTTAGTTTCTCGATAAATGTATTGGATTGTTGAAATAACTTTTTTTTATATAGACCACCAATACAAAAATACAAAATGGTTACTAAACAATGAGAGCCATGACACATCACGGCGTTGCTATAATTAGAACCGTACGCGCTCTGGGGCGTAGACACCCGTATGCCTGTAATTTCACCAGCACCAGAAGGGTAAGCCTTTCAAAACCGGAACGCACGAATGTTAAATAGGTATTGTGGCAATATTCACTGTACAAATTCTTTCATAAGGAGATCTACAATTACTGAACTATCGACTTTATTCAAAACTCTATTTTTTGGATATTTAAATACAAATCATGTATAAAGATGGTGCCATAACTTAAAGGGTCCTTTACAAAAATCAAAAGTATCCAAATTGGGTATATGACTTTTGTAAATCCCAAATTAAAACTGTTTTCATACAATATAAGAATCTAAGTTTTATATAATAAGTGATAATTTACTATAAAAACAAATTAAAGTAATTTTGAGTTCTTCAAAAAAAGAAATAAACTAAATAATTAAAAAACAAAATCCCCACAAAAAAGAATCGAAAGGAGATAAACAAGCTCTTTAATACTCGTATATAGAACTTTATTTGAGCAATGTAGAATGCACTGTACACGCTATGTGTGTTGTTTAGTACCTACTTACCGAAGTGAATTATTAATTGTGGTCATTGACATACTTAGAAAGTTGTTTATTTAACAATAGAAAATATGCAGTTGACACTCGATAAAATAAAATATTCGATCTTACTTTATTACCCTCCTTCTGAAGCAGTTGGTTAATAAAGTCAGACCGAAGGAATTTTTCCTTATATTCGACTTTTGTATTAATAATCTAAAAAGTAAATAAGTTTGTAATTTTTAAATCGTTTAAGCTAAAAGTTGGCGCTTATTACATTAGAAGCTTCTTCTCTATAAATAGTTGGATTAACAAAAATACTCGCATTTTTATATTCATTTCAGACACTGATGACTTCGAATAATATTTCAAGCTTTCTGAAAATGAAAGGGAACGAAACACAAAGCTTTTCACATTTCTAAAAATGAAAAATCCAATAAAATTATCGCAATACCTAGGTAAAATGGGATTACTCTTCCAAATTGTCCTAACTCAGGATGAAAAGTCGCTTTTAACAAGTTTTAATGGTGATTCCGGCTCGTTTGTTAGTGCCAGTTTTAATAAATACGAATGCAAACTAAAATTGACCAGATATCTCTTGCTCCTTAACTATGATGAGACTGAAAATCTACTAAAAGTAGTCAAATAACCTCACACTTCCACACTCACAAACACACACGCACACACACAGACACACAATCACTCACACACTCAGACACACACTCACTCACGCACTCAGACACACTCACTCACTCACTCACGCGCTCACGCGCGCACACATAATTTGTTTTACTTATTTTTTACTTCCTCCTCAGTACTTTGTATTTCGTCATTACTACTAACATGACTATCCTAGGGGTTGGGTGCCTGGAGACCCATATTACAAGCTCTGCTTAGTTTGGGCTCCAGCCTCCTATAATACATTACTCTAAGCTTACGTAATAATGTATATTTACTGTAATTGTAACGTTTCTTTGTATTGTGTTGTGGAGATAAATAAAGATATTTATTATTATTATATAGAACGAAAATTATTTCTACTATGGAAATAATTTTCATTTTATTAAAATTAATATGTATATAATTACAAATTAACATGACAAACCTCTATATATATCTATATTTTATCTCATGACAATAAATTACCCTTAACTTAAAACTTTGCAAAGTCTTCTTTATGCATGAACAACTGTTAGTCAGCGAGCGATTATGAACCTCGTTTATTATTAACTTTGTTCTTGTCAAAGAGCGTAATTGATGTTCTCACGAAAACCATCGTATACAACTAGATGCACTTCATAACTTGTTAGGCGTAATAAGAGCATGTAGGGCAACTCCCGGATGTTCAGCGCGTAAACGTCTACACTTCGCGCGGGGCGTAGGGTTGTTACATTATTATTTTAGTTGTATCTTGAAGTTGTAAATATAATTTGAAAAACAAAGGTGTTCATCACAGTAAACTAAAATCCGTTATCCACTGTACCTAACTCGCAACGAGAAATCCACTGGTAATAGGTCCCCGATTCTACGAACATCTACCCACAAACCTGAAAAGTGTTACAAACGACGAAACGCTTAATATCCGACTAAAACGCCTTTTATTTGATAATGAAATTCTATAGTGTCGATGAGTTTCTTTAGAAACATGTGTAATTTTGTTTTACTTGACTTCTTTGTATTTAGACAAGCAGTAGTTGTACTACTTTACTTTATATTCATTATAATTATTTGCGTTAGTGACGATAATATTATTCCTTGACATTGTATTTTTTAATTGTAATATTGTGACTTTAATATTCTATTTAGTATTCTCGTGTTATATTGAAATAACCTTTGTTAAATGTAGTAGATACATACGTATTGATATTTTTATACCATCGCGGATTGGCATCTTAATTATGGAGTATGATTATGATATAGAAATGAAATACTGAACAATTTTGAATTTGAGGCACTCTTGTTCAAATTACCACAAAGTCAACATTAAACAAGTCTACTATTTGATGTCATTTTTTTTAATGACCCGTGACCCGTGAGACGACCCGGGGTATGCTACACGAGTGCACCGCGAGATTATGTGAATGCGTGCAGTGGAGTTACCGCAGAACCATAAATACAGTAGAAATGCCATCTGTGTTAACGATTCGTGGAGTTCCGCAAAGTTGAGCTCAGTCCACCGTTTTCGCTTTGTATGTTATAGTCGTGTCAATTATCTCGCAAAATCTCGAACATCGAATAGAAAAATGACTTATCTTGCTACTATGGAGGATTAAATGTGATCATCACATCATTAAGTGTGATTTTATTTCATTTTAATAAATTTTCAGTTTTTTGTTTCTCGTCCCAAATTTTTTTTTTCATACAAGAAACGAAAGTAACCTTATACCGTTGTAATATGGTCGCTTTTTTTTAGAACTTAGTAAACATCTCGAATTCGTCATCGTTCAGCTGTTATCTGCTAGATGATAGCACATTGATTGAAACTTCAATATAAAATCAAAACGTTGTAACTTGCAATAATAGGTGTTGATGATATTGAACTTTCAATGTTATGCCTACAGGGTAAAGATTAAATTATATTGACAGTCCAGAATTTGTTGTTTATTTTTAAATATTAAACTATGACCAATCATTACCAAATTATGAAAGTATAAGGTTTGGCGACAGCGATTCTGATAGTAATCGAGGCTTAAAGTAGTTCCATTGTTTTGTTTCTTCCGTGGGAGTTACCTGCTTACTTATCTTATTATACTGCTTATATTGTATGCGTTATGAGATATTTTGACAGTAAATCTTAAGAACCATCACATTTTAATAACACCAATATTTCCAACAAGTTTATTACCGTGCTCTATTTACACGAACCAATTTGAGTGTCATCTGAAATTTCTACACAGGTCTACGTATCCAATATTTACTCGAGCTTTACGCCTAAGCAACGAATTTCGAAGTTAATAACGATATTTTGATTGCTTTAATATTATATTTGATATAATAATATACATACACACCGATGTGTCCACATTAAATGCAACAAAAAAAATTGGGAATATAAAATACTAACGTATATAATGGGTGTGGAGAATAGACACTGACGCTGAAGGAAGAACATAAATTATTATAGGCGAAGCAGAAGATTTTTCGAAAGATTCCCGGACCAATAAAATAAGAATTTGAGAATTGTACGACCAGACTCAATAGAGCGATCGAAAAGCTAGTGCCTGAGCCGAACATTCCGACTCAGACACTAGCTTCACTGGCTTGGGAATATGGAAGAGGCTGGAGATGCTCCAACTGCCAAAAGAGCGTATTTGGGGCAACCTACGGGTCATCGTCCACGGACGGGTCGCCGTCTGGGATATCACTAGAAGGATCTAGTCGCCAAAAATCTGAAGAAGCTAATATACCCGCATGGTCGGAATTGGCACAAGATCGAAAAAAATGGCGTACTTTGGTGTTGAAGACTAAGATCCACTTTGGTTTGTTGAAACAACGAAGTAAGTGAGTAACATTTATATGTAAAAGATGTAAACATAAATTGGCAATTAAAATAACATCAACAAATAGTGCAGTCTTACTCAGCTTTTATTAAAAATTATCGAATAAAACTAAATACATTTTTTTAGATTTTTGACAAAACTGAAACAGCTTGGAAATTTAAAAACTGTACGAGGTTAACGTTGATAAAATTAAATTTAAAAAAAAATTAAAAAATAAAAACACTTTCCAACTAAGGTTTACAAATTAACAAGAACGCAAAATCAACCTCGAACTGCTCGACATTTATATTAATAAGAAATTAAAATAAATTAATGAAAAAAATGACTGTCTACTAATTGTTATACTTTCGTTTTAGACCTAACAACAAAACAGTAAAGTAACAGAACATATTTAAAAAAGAAAACACCCCATTATTTGACAATTTGCTAGTTAGTTTTTCACAAAATGTGTTTTTTTTAACCGACAAAAATATAGAGCTGACATTTTCTTTTATGGTATGATGAAATTATTGCTTTTCATAACTTGACAATAGACTAACTCTAGACGCATTTCATTGTTACGAAGTTTAATCGCTGTGGTTACAAAATTCACAACAGTTTACGGCATTGAGTGAAATTGTTAGTCACAATTTTGCAGCGGTAATCCATTGTGAAGCTACGCTATTTTTTATTATTTATCTTCAACCTACATACGTCCCACTGTCGGGCACGGGTCTATCGTATTTTTTATCATGAGACTAAGTGGCCGAACGGTCACCATGCTAGACTACTACGCACAGGTACCCGGGCTCGATTCCCGGGCCGGGAGAAACATTTGTACGGCCTATATTTACTTCTCTCGTAAGTTTGGATGTAATTTATGGTTATCTACGTGTGTCTGTGTACATGGCACCCGCGATACAGTGTTTCCTAGTGCTGGGCTTTAATTGAAATGAAATAGAAGAAGAATGTTTTTATTTAGCCTTGTAATATTACCAAAATCTAATAAATTTGCTTTTAACATCATGGGATTATGTGTTACAAACTAATTTATGAATTAACGCTTCCTAATATAGGTAGATGGCGCTTATCCTAAACAAAGTAAAAGAAGAGCCAGCAGTTTCCATAAAAATCTGTGCAATAAGCACCATCTTAGTTGATTTGTTTGTTATCACTAGAAATCAGAGTACCTTTGATAAATTGCAGCTAGTCACTGTAAAACAAATTAGTTACAAAAATAGCATCACCAATTAATAGGTACTAAATATCCGACTACGCTATGTCGCGATTAGCATTCCTCTCGAGTTATTGGGCCATGGTAGGAGGCAATCGTTCCTCCTACTAAGTCATTACCATCATCATCCACAGCCTGATTTCACTGCTGGGTATAGGCCTCCCGAAGTTTGTGCCATCCACCATAGTCCTGTGATAGCCGCATCCATTGATGCCCCGCGACGCGTACTTTTTTTTTTTTATTTTTTTTTTATTGTGACTCGGCAAAATGACTGCACCGCGCCTGATGGAAAGTGCGAATACAGTCCAGAGATGAGAGTAACGGATGGAAAACACAAATATCTTCACTCCGTCACTATCATTTTGCCGGTCTGGCCAAATGCTTCTTCACACTACGTTTGAAGGACCCGATGTTATAGAGGGGAGGGAATACATGCGCCGGGAGTTGGTTCCACAATTTGATGGTTCGGCATAAAATAATGATGGAAAGGAGAGGAAGGGACAAGGTTGAATAACTCTTCAGAGCACTCACCGTGGTACAGACGATAGAATACGCTAAGAGACGCTATATCTCTGCGAAGCTGTAACGACTCCGCATGCTCAGTTACATGAGGATCGTTGACAACACGGAAGGCGTAGCGCTGCAGTCCATCTAGGGCATCGAGCAATTACTTGGCAGAGCCGTCCCAAAGGTGCGAACAGTACTCCATGCTGCTTCGGACCTGAGCTTTATACAACAGGTATCGCAGCTCTGGAGTAAAAAATCGGTGCACCTTGTTCAGGATGCCAAGCTTGCGCGACGCGGTACAGATGACGCTCTCGATGTAATCTTTGTTGCTCATGTCCTTCCGGATGCTCATCCCCAGCAGACTGAGCCTGTCCTGCAGCGTCAGCGTTGTACCCTGAAGATGGGGAAGTGGAAGGAATGGGGATTTTTTGGAGCTGAACGCGCATACCTGGGTTTTCTTGGCGTTGAACTCAACCAAGTTTCGGGAGCCCCACGACGATATATGCTCCAAAACATGGTTGAGCTCAGCGACAAGTTTTTCCCGGTTTCTCTCAGGGTCCTCCCGGGTGCTTGACGATTGCTTATAATAGCAACCGTGCACTGTGCTATCATCTGCATAGCAATGAATGTTGCCAAAAGGCAACAAGTCATTGATATGCAGAAGGAACAGCGTGGGCGACAGCACTGAGCCCTGTGGCACCCCAGCATTAACTACTATATCGTCGACCCACTTGCAACAAGCCGCCCGACGCCTCTTTTGCCCATCCTCGGCCACCAATCAGTCGATGTCTTGCTCCACCTGTCATCACCTTGCCTTGCTAGGTGTCCCGCCCAGCCCCACTTGAGTTCCATGATCCGATAAGCCGTCAATGCTTTTTAGTTTTTATATTGATATTGGCACGTATATGAATGTCCTGTTATTTATAACTTAAATTCAACAGCCAGTTCACAACCGGGGTGAGCTCGTTAAGCTAATGAGTTGGATTATATTAACTTAAGAGTTAAATGTTATTTCAGTTTATTACTGCCCAGTCAGTGGAGGTCAAAAAACAAATTAAATACAAACGTCCCGTGTCAGTTATCCTGTAAAACCAAAATAGGATAACAAAGTATTCTAAATTGGTGTCTGAAGAGTGACGAGGCTCTTTTAAAGACATACGATTTTCAAAACTCATTTTCTATACCAGCGAAGTGGTTGTTATAATTGACCGTTATGATTGTTGTTAAATGAATCTAATGATAATTTGCCAAACAACCACGCTAATAACCTGGTTCTAATACCCTGTGCGTAAACATGGAAAATCCACTGCCCTTATCATAGTTATGATAAACGGCACGTTTACCAGTTTAACAGTTTATTATCGCCAATAACAAATTCTAAAATCATGGTAAATCATAACTTTGCGATTGAGGTTATACAACTAATGATTGTGACCCAATGATAGGGTAATATTGGTGCCAGGGATGCTTCAAAACTATAACGATTGGCGTCAAAACTGATGTTCTGAGGTAGATAGTATGTATTTATCTGGACGACAATACAACACGAGCGAGCGCAGGTCTATAGGTATAAAGACCTGACCTGCGCCCGCTCGTGTTATGTTGTCGTCCACATAAATACACGGAATTACATCCGCCGTGCTCGCGACGCATCTGACCCGCACCAGTGTATTTATTTTCAGGTTACAAAAGACCCATAAAACACATACCTTATAGACTAACATACAAAATAATTATGATAAAAACAATTTATTTATTTACACGTATGGACCGCGACGTGTTACAACGTGGATGTCCGATAGGCGTTCTCGGAAATGCCGAAACATGACACCCTCCGGCCAAAAGTCCTTCTTCATGAAGGTCGACATACGTTGTGTTGGTACTCTCACCACAAATGAATTAAAATTCACCTTTTGGCGGGATTCCAACTGCTTGACCCTCAGGGCAGCTTTGGCTTTCACCCGTATGTACACCACAATGTCCGCAAACTTTGTTGAGTAAGTAATGAGGTCGTAACACGTATGGGAACTTCGTCGGTACCGCTGGACGCAATTGATGGTTTTGGTCAGTCGGGGCGGTGCCACTAAGGTTACGGCTAGTGTACTTCGTTTTCTTTTCCACCTTTTTGAAGCCGTCCTCGTCGCACTGGTCTACTCCTCTCGGTAGTAGATGATCCAGAGATGAGTTTCCGCTTTTTCTTCTTCCGTTGGTTGTCTGGATTGTGGTTGTGGAGCAGTGGGTTGGGTAGCAGCGGCAACAGCAGCGTAATCACGTCGAGGGGTCAACGTGCTTACGGATGACGTTTCCGCCGGGGCGGAAAAACGAGGGCGCGGGGAAACGCGCGCGGCGACAGCGGCAGCACAACTTAGGCACATAAATCACTGATGATGTTCTCCGAGGCCTCCAATTTACACCGAACTTCAGCGAGGCTTGCTTTTAGGGACGTGTTGTCCTTCAGTAGCCTGGTGACGTCGACATAGGCGAACGTGACAGGAGGCAGCTTGTGCAACTCCTTCACCATGAAAGCAAGCACGTCGTATGGGTCGGTCTCCTTAAACAGCGTAATGATGTCCTGGAGACTCTTTGCTCCTCCATCCCTCCGACGGGATTGGTTCAGCTCGGTCTTGCCGAGCGTGCGGCAAAGCAGCGCCTTGCCACTGCAAATCTCTTCTTTTTTGAAATTTCACTTGCAAATCTGCAATGCTGACCTCGTCTAGTGTCGATGGCGTGTTGGATGAACGCCAGCAGTTCATTGGTTTTGAGTTGTTGAGAACCCATAGTCAATTACACGCAGCGGCTATTGCTGCGCGAGTCGCGAATTATTATAACTCTTACTATGTAATAGAGCACGTCCGAATCCGAGCGTGCACCGCACCGTATGCATTTTACTAACCTGTTCATGAACAATAACAGCGTTTATCGTAAAATTAAATATTAGAATACAACACGACGAGGTACTCCATATGGATCTCAAAAAACCAACTACGGGATTTACTGTGCGATTTCCAAGTGCTTTCTGTGTAAGTTCTTTATTGTACCATGTTAATTTTCTTATTTTATCACACATACACTCCACCTAGAGCAAAAGAAAAACAGAAAAATACCGACATTTTTGTGTGCGGTACTATTTAAGTACTTTCTATGAAAGGGTTAAGGGTTAATTTGGTACTCTAATTGACCGCGTAAGACAACTTAGTGGTATTGATGTTCTGGCTCTCCAGTTCAGTGTAGCTGTTTAAATCATTGTTTCTAATTATTGTCTGTCAAACTTTAGACAGTATTGCTGCCGGTTAGAATTTGGAGCTTAAAGTTTAGCGACAGTTCTGGGATATTCTCACAATTTAACTGCTACGGGACGATGTTACCCTACCAAAAGGCAGTTGCAAAGCGTTTTATAAAATTACGTTATATTACTTATTCTACTTTTTTATAACAATTTCAAAAAAGAAGGGTGTTTGGTTTCTATCCCTTTTCATGACATATTTTGTTAGTCTATCATTGTTTTTCTATTGCGGTTGTGTTGTACATTATTTTGTTGTAAAATTTGATAAATAAATGAAATAAAGATTAGTGATTACATTTTATCTGGTCTATTTAATAACTTCACGGGCCGTGACGAAACTTGACGTCATTTTCAAAACTCTAATAATATTGAATATTCAAGTAATAAAATATGTCTGAATGAAATGAAGCTTAAAATAGAATTGCTTCAAGATTAAACCCTTTTCTCAGTGGCCTGGGGAGGAAATGGCAAGGAAATTGCCTAGCACTCGCCTCTAGACTGTTCGGCTGGTATCCCGAAGTCACGTAGATGTGGGGATTTAATTGTGTTCCACTTGACATAGCTCTGTGCACTTTACCTGTGTCGGTTGAACGGATATATCCTTTTCGTGGAATATTTTTCCGTATTTTAGCCAAATATGAAAGATAATTTAATAATAGAGTTTTGTCTTTTATTCACTCTGTATTCAAAACAATATAGTAATTGTACAGGTAAGCTTAGCATTCTGAATTTTGGACCGGTCTCATCCTAAGCGAAGTGCAAGCAGCTGAACATTGGTTTTACCTTGATTATATAAGGGAAAAAAATGAATAAAAGTAATATAAGAGAATTAAAGAACGGTACAAAGATCGTCGTGTTACGACATTTTGGAAGGATGAAGACCCACGAAATAAAAGGCGTGGAGAAATACAAAGTGAACAATACATAAAAAAAGAATGTGAAAGTGTTAGAGTGTAGTAGAGTAGGATAAATGATATTAGAGGCGCAGGACAGAGACAACTCTTTCAGGAATCAGAAAAGGTAGGGCATTTCCCAGGAACGCGTAATAAGAGAGATGAAGATGATAAAAGGTCCGTGGTTTTACACTATAAGTTACAGACGAAACCTTGCGTCGGTTATAGAAAAATTTAAATATTCTGGAACATTTATTATGAGCATAGGTCGGAAAAAGGTGTTCCACATATATAAATACATGTATAGAATCAGATATAGCTACTACATATTACATAATTACATAATTACTTTAATTACTACTACATATTACATAATTACTTTTCTCAAATTCCGGATCATCCTTTATTGAAATCCTCTCTTTATTCTATTTATAAAGATAAATAGCCGTACATGAGTAAGGCTGTCAAAAATGGCACTTTTTCGCCGTGTTTATCGGTTCAGCAGTTTTTTTTTATAAAAAGTATTAAATTAATCCAGTGTGAACATTTTCCTTTTAAAATACGACGTTTCAGCTAATGGTTCCAATTTATGAACATCTGTTATACTGTGTTTTTGAACTTAAATAAAATATTTCTAGAGTGCGATCGCGATTCTCGTGTAAACTAAAATGTCCTGAAATTCCCCTCGTCAATAAAATTTTTATTTTTGTTAAGTTCTACTAGTAAATGTCACCGTTCCGTCAATGTGACCGTCCGACCGTGGGCGGAGAATGACCAATCTCGTTATTTTTTTATTCTCCGTTTTGGTCAGTTATCTACTGCATTATTTATAGTCTTTTCCAATCCAATGTACCAAAATAAACAAACAGATCATTGTCCCGACCATAGACAGTTTGGTGATGGTCAACTGTACTGCCAACTACAAATCGATTAATTAATTGATTGATTTAAATTAATTAATTTGCTTATTTGAATCAGTTGGAATAACTATGTTTCATATAATAACATGGGTTTTGCGATTTCGCTGCTGATTACTATAAAAAATATGTGATTCAATACTGAGTGAGGATATTTCATACATGAGATTTGAAATTTTTAATAATATATTTAATATAATTTTAATAATAACCTATAAAAGCATATTTAAAATTTCTGAATTCTAATTTTAAATCCTCCTTAATCTTGCACATATATTCGTTCAAGGGTGTGTAATGGAAGATATAACAACAAATAATCTATTTTCATTTTGTATAACAACATTTGATATAACTTCTAAGGTTATAATCACTCACTGTATACATTACGAGTATCAACGAAAGGTATAAACAACAAAAGGCATAATTTCAATGTGTATGATAAACCTTCAGTATAACAAACATTAGATATAATGATTAGGTGACATAATGAACAAACGGTACAAGTACTACTAGTATAATGTATTGAAAATATAACACAATATATTTCGTTTTACGAATAGTTGAAGCGCCCTACACATAGGGCCCACTATAAGTTTCCGGAACTGGCCACTTACATAAACAATATTTAAACTGTAATTACAACATTTGAGAATGGAACTCTTTTTGGCTGTAGAACACAGTTTGTTTCATCTGACTGTCACTTGGTTTTACATTGTGGGGTCATTTTAGAAATTAGTTGTCTACATCACCATGGATTTATCCCGTGAAAATTTTCGTAATATGATTTTCTACGACTTTAAGTGCAATCTAACAGCTCAGCGGAGCTTTCCTCGGCTTCAAATTGCTTTCGGCGATGAAGCACCATGCAAGACGACTATTTATACCTGGTTTGCAGAATTCAAACGCGGTCGTGTGAATCTCAGTGACGAATTTCGTGATGGTCGCCCGTCCACAGCTGTGAACAACAAAAACATCGATGCTGTGCCGTATGATCAAAACAGAGAGGCATGTGACATACCATGAGATTCGGGCATCTGTAGGCATAGGCATGAGTTAAATACAATCAATACTACATAAACATTTGGGTGTGAACAAGCTGTGCTCTCGGTGGATCCCACACAATTTGATTGAGGCTCGAAAAACAGATCGCGTCACTTGGTGCAATGCCATGCTTACCAGATTCAACGAAGGGGCGTCAAATTTGGTGTGAGACATACATGGATTAGTAACAGGTGACGAAACATGGATTTATAGTTACGATCCCAAAACAAAGCAGCAATCGCGCGTATGGGTTTTTCGAGATTAGCCAAAATAAATCAAAGTGGCAAGCGTGCAAAGTGCCTCTAGCTGGATGATTGCTTCTTTTTTTAATAAAACTGGACACCTGGCTACTGTTGCTTTGGAGAATCGTTGTACCGTGAATAGTGATTGGTACACGGCCATTTGTTTGCCGAAAGTTATTGACAAACACCGTAAAAATAATCATAAACGTCGTATTATCTTGCACCACGATAATGCCAGTTCTCACACGGCCAGACAGACAAATGAATTTTTGAAGGTGAACAACGTAGACCTTTATACCACATAAATGTTTTCAAAATTGATTCATTGGTATGAAAAAGTGCATTAACGCTAACGGAAAATATTTTGAGAAACAATTAATTCTTTTCTGACCATTTACAGTATTTTTTTTCTTATGCATTCCGGAAACTTATAGTGCGCCTCACGTATTATGTTGATAAGATTTTTTTTATTTCATTACATCTAATCGCAAAATATAATTGTTTTTTTTTTGGCTGGAAGTGCTTTTTTCTGTTATAAAATATATTTATTGAAACTTTAAGCAGAATATTTAATTACATATACTAACCTAACCTAAACCCACAGTTGAAGGTCTAACCAATTGGTAAACACAAACAAACTTCGTTCTGGCGCTCGCCGGCAGCTGCCGCGGCACGCTCGCTGCGCTCGCTCGGCTCGTGCAGCTTTGTTATATACTAATCTAACCTAAACACATAAAAGGAGGTCGAACCAACTAGGAAACGCCGACAAACTCGGTTCATTCGCCATTGCAGTTAAACATCACTAGAATTGTATTAATAAAACTATGTACTCAGTGAATGTTATATCTGAAGTGTTTATGTAAAATGAACATTATGCCATCGGTATATTAGACTGAAAGTTGTTATATCAATCGTCTATTATACCGAGTGACGTTTATATCATGTAAGAATATATCAAATGTCTGTATACCATAAATTAATTATATCTCTTGAGCGCTATATCGACTAAAATATGTCATTTGTTGTTATATATTATGAACCGCACCCATTCGTTCGAGTGTGATAAAATTTTCGATTCACTAATCGATTTCAAAAACTTTAATTGAATGAACCGAATGAGTTATTTCTGTACAGCCATATGCAACCAAAGACTATTCACAAATCAATATTTTATTACTAACCTCACTTTTGAACTAGCATTTTTCAAATAAGATTTTAATATGTTATTCAAATGAATATTGCTGGAAAAAGTGATGGGATATCAAGTCGAAATCTTCAAAATATACGTGAAAGTGTTACTTATTCCATTTATTGAGTGATTGCTTTAGAATTTTAACCAAACCGGTTTGTTTACTTTTCAGGCATAATGGATTGGAAAAAACTTTCCATGGCACCATTATAATTATTTTAAAATCCAACTTCGACTTTCTAGGTGAGTAGTTTGTCCTACGATGCAATAAAACCATTTCGGGAAATCCGGAATTCGAAAAAATTATTAAGTAATATTTGGTGGTTTTAACAACTCTATGCCGCTCATTGTAGCTATGTCTATATTATATATGCTATACTATATATGCTATGTATCTGTACATGTGGAATACCTTTTTCCGACCTATGGTTGTAAGTTACGTCAGATTTTATAATAATTGATAACATCTCTACATTCTTAACTTTGGTTACTGAAAATTTTATGTAATAACTAAAGTATAGAGATGATGGTAATAGCTGCAACAGAGAATGAAAAGGAAAGATGTTTGGGCATGTAATACGATGAGACAGTTTTCTCGCAAACTTTGTAGAGCAGAAATTTGCATGAAAGACAGACAGAAGATATAGACGAAGTTATTTAAATCAATTCAGGAAAATGGTTAATGGACTGTCTCTTCAGGAAATCAATGGCGCTGAACACAGATAGTCGTCGATTATGTTACCGACAACCTTATCTATTTCTACCGTCAAGCAGTAATGTGACAATTACTGCGTTCCGATTTTGAAAACGTTAAATTAAGCGTGCGTACAAATCTGGCGAATGCGTCGCGAGCTGCACACGTGCATTACGAGATCATAAGATATCATTACAGAAGCGCACTTAAATGCACGTGTTAGAAAAAAAATCATATTTGTGTCTACTAATTACTAGATTCTATTATAAAGATGTTAAACTTCTATGAAATTGAAAAGCATAATTTTAGTAAACCAAATTTATTTCCATTAGAGGGTAGTACAAAATTAGATGTACATAGAAGAAATTTTAAAAACAAAATGAAAAGCAATACTTTCAAAAACAAGACTCAGTTTTAATTTATAAAGTGGTACAAAACAATATTGTTTGTAATTTAATTGTAGTAAAAAAAATAATTTGAGGAACAGGATAAACAAAGTAAAAGTAAATAGCACTTCTAAAAGGATGGATTTAACGTACTAGTTAATACGGAATTATGGCTGTGCTAGAAAAAGGAAATTAATTAAAATGGACAAGTTAAACCAACAACTACTTATAAAGAATTGCAAGACTAATCACACATTTAGGTACATAAACTATGCCAAAGCGTAGTAGCAATAATTTACATTATTGCTACCAAGCAGAGATACCATATTTATATTTACACAACACAATTAGACATTAGCAATAGAATAAGTTACAAAGCAGGCAGGTACTTAACTTTAGCTGGTTCTCGGTTCGGCACTTTTTCAGCCTCTTCCAGCTTTACAATCCTTTTTATACCCTTCAAAACTTCCGTTGAAATTCCTTCATACATACATGCTATTTTGACCAATCACAAAATAATTATCGTTTACATTTGTATAGTGCTGACGAGAATGAAAGCTTTTACCTAACAAGTTGTTAAAACATATTTTAAGAACTATCACAGTTATAGGAACCTCATAGTTGTCTTAATTAAGCAAATATCATTAATTTTATACACCATAATATCGTCCAATCACAGAGCAACATTGTTCAGTACACTTGGTTGAACATTTAATAAATATTATACAGTACTAAGATGTAAAGTAAAAACTTCAAGAATATTTTAATGAGTGTAGCCACTATTTATCCACGTCGTAGTTATCTTAATTCACAAAATATCATTAATTTTATAAACCATAATATTCAAAACAGTTCAAAATGGAAGTTGATCAAAAAGGCAACCTTTCAAAATGCAATGGTGAAACTATAACAGATAAATTGTGATGTATTTCAGATAGTCATTATTAATTCAAACGAGAATTATGAAACTATTAAAATGACTGAATATTATGTATTTTAGGAAAGTAACCTTATTTCACAAGTTTCGTTTAAAATAAGGAAGGACTTACAGAGGCATCTATATTTTTTTTACGAGAAACCTGGTGGCCACACTTATAAATTTTACGTGGAATTTGTAGATGGCGTTAGTTAACGCCCAATTATATTGACTATAAAATATAAATACTGACACACGCGCGCGGCGTGCATGCAGCTTGTGGGAAGGGCGCGCGCAGCGCACATGCAGCGCGCACATTCGCGGCTCATTCGCGGCGCATTCGCCAGACGCACCCTAAGGGTGCTGATGAAATTACCGGCACATGGGACTTGTCAACTCATGTCTCAGGGTGGAAAACACAGTGACAGTATCTCTCTGAGTGACACTGCAACTGCTATGATTCCGTCGCTTAGTATAATAAAATAAAAGCAAGAATCAGTTCTTAAGTAGGAAGAATACAAACTTTAAACCTGAATAAATCTCGTTATCTGTCAACGCTTTTATGGGTTTCTTTATGAATAGATATTTTACCAAGCAAGATCAGATTTTTAATATGATCTTTTCGAAAAGGCTGGATTGGAAATTTATCACGTCACAAAGCACAACGCTGATCAAACGTAATTTAACGATTCCAGAAATCCGAGCAAAGAGTTAAAATCTTTTGACGATAATGGACAACTACATTATTATACTATCCTCCATCGCAATTTAAACAACAAGATAATCTTATTTATGAGGGTAGAACGTAAACAAGGATTATATCATGAACTATGAAGCAATAAACACAAAATTATTAGCAGTTAGAGGTTTAAATTTGTTTTATAGTAGTTTCTAAACAACATAATTTCTGAAATAATAGTATAGTTTGTTCCTATGCTTAGAAAGTTTTGATCCTTCTTTAGAATCTCAGTATTTCTAATTAAAATTGAAATTGTAAGACATTTAGCTGAATATGTATATAATAATACACTCAGGAGTTAAGCAATAATCTGCGTAAATTTAAGAAGAAAAGAATTTAGGTAGGCCCACCATTATATATAGGTAAATTTAAAATAATCTAAATAGAAGCATCTACAATATGTGAATTATTTAAATCATGCTACTGTTTGTATATTATTTAAAAAAATTCTTTAGTGATAAGTTACTTATGTAATACATTTTTATATGGCGACATTAGAATTAGTTTGAAATCCCACTTCAGTTTTTTCAGTTATTCTATGTGAATAGTTTTAACTTAAGATATAATAAAATTGTTTTCGGATATTATATATAATGCGAAAAAAGGTTATAAAATTACGCCATTGCTGTCCATGTCAATCCATATGTACACATTTATGTACTCATTAGGAACACCCTATTCCGATCATGGTGACGACTCAGCAACTCACAAATTCAAAATTTCTTTGTGTACAACATCAATATCGGCTAGTGCCAGACAGAAAAAGTTTCATATTTATGTCGCTTCCGCTCAGACGAACGACGCGAAACGTACAGCCTGTTCCACTAGTCCTTACCTCCCCTGATGGGGACAGGTAAATTTATTTCCCGCTCTTCCCTACCACACCATCACAGGTTAGAATGAGTGGTATCTCATTTCTACTTATCTCTATCATTAAAAGTTTGATGTACGTACAGCACAACATCTTTTGCGCTCTTATCACATGCTCACAAAGCTTTTACTAACCGGCTTCGTTACCGTGTCGATAATTGTGGGGACATCCTAATTAACACCATTGTTACCAAATTATTTGAATACGTCGTCAAAAAACCCTCTAAGTGCATTATGCTCGAATCAAGAGAGCAAACAAGAATATTTTGCACAAGTTCGCAAAGATATTGGTACCGCAGTTCCAACTTGGCTGAATATCACTGAGATCTCCAAGTTTCAAGAGCGTGGGACATAAGCAATATATTCTTATAAGAAAGTGTTGCGAGCAACAACAACGGCAGTAAGTCTTCATTGTCGGAGTTGCCCACTTTCGACTCGCGTTCCCGGAATGACGCAATAACTGAACTTTTCCCGGAGTACATGCACGCAGCGTACGAATGACAGCAATTTTTTAAGTTACTGAGTTTTTGGGCATTCGCGATTGTTACACATTGGAAATAATACTATTTGATTATCTAACTAAGATTCAGGCGTTACCTTGCGAACTCGAAGTTCATGTCATTTTTTTTTTCATAAGGTCAAGTGACGAAGAAGTCGTGCGCCTGGTGGTAAGCGACACGCCTATCAATATCAGTTGCCACTTAGAGCTTTAAATCGCAGAAATCTGAGTGGCACTGCCACTGCGCCAGTCACCCTGAGACATAAGTTGGCATTGTCTCATGTGCCTTTCATATTCCAATTTCACCAGCAAAAATAGGTAAAGTGGCAGTACTTCTCTTGGCGCCTGAACTCTTTCACAAGGAGCTCTACTGCTACTAAACGAATATGGATGTAAATTCATTTGCTACTCCTCGAACATTTTTCATTGTTATTTCCAATGTTCCAAGCAGTTTTTTAGAGCAGTGAACTGGACATGAGAATCTATTAGATCTCATTAATATAGCTACGGATTATTATTTCTGCCGCATTACTAAAAACTGACCTAAGCTCGTGAAACTGAAACAATGAGGGTGTACCAATATCAATTCAATTCATATGCGAGTATAAGAGTGATCTAACTGCATAACCACAAATAATGTATCACTTCAAATTTGGTTACATCTTCCATACTTCTTAGTTGAGAGTTAAAGTAATACACACATACATTAGAACGTTTAATTTAAAAAAATAATCATATCAATCGTCTTTTGGTTTCCACAAAACGTTATTTATCGCCAGCGGTTTTGTAGCAACCTTTTTTTAGCGTTTCCGTATATACCGAGCGTTTTTTGAATGGGGAAATCCGAAACCATGGAAGATGCAAGAAAACTGTCTTAAGATCCATTAGGTCTTTTTTATGAAAACAATTCTAACCTAAACATTATAAATTTATAGGAGCCTAAATTCAATAACTATCATGGAAAAATAAATTGGAAATATTTGTTAATACCTGAATTAATTATCAAAATGAGTGACGAATAGATCTGTCATTTATTATCAAAATAACAAACACTATAATTCGTAGATTAAGAACCGTTTTATAAAAACTGAAGATACAAACTCTATTTTGCATGTTTCTTAGTTGATAATTTGTATAAATACGCAATTTGCCATTTTTTGTACCAGTGTTATCGCAATTAAGTTAGGTTTTGTGTAACATGACAATATGCATGATTATGATTTTTATACATTATGTTTTCTCTTAAATTTTCCTGAACTCCTTCACCGCAGACAATGTCGGAAGGGTTTTTGTAAGCGATATAACAAGTTAATAAGTATTTTTCAGCATTTTCATTTAATATAAAAATAATAAAAATTAATAAAATTACCGTTATTTGTTTAACAATGATTTTACAAGGCTTAATACTCTGTAGTCCTTTATCATAGACAAATTTCACATATTTGTTTTTATATGTCAAATTGGTCTACGACAAAGGACTACACAGTAATATACCCCTCAAGGATATTCACGAAACACATCGAAAATATACAATTAAACAAATACATTTATGTAAATAAAGATGAATTACTGCACGCTCGTTATCTAATTCAAACGAAAAAAGGACAGAAGTGGCTTGGAGATAGTGTTTTGTTACGGTTACTTCTGGAGTAAGTGATTGCGTTTTTTTCTTTACTATTTTCTTCTAATTTGTTTTGTAGCTCAATTCGCGACAAATTATTCTTGCCAGTATGTCATGTCTGTATTGTACATTAGCCTTTAACACATGAATTAATGAAGCTTTTAAAAATATGCGGATATGCCACAATCTCATCATCTACTGTAGTATACTAATTTTAATAGTATCATTTGTTCTCTATACAAATTTCCATATCCTATTCCACCCCCCTTAATATTTGTTTTTGTTACAAAAGTAGCCTAGGTCATTCTCCTAGGTTCTATTTATATCTACACTAAAATTCAACAATATTGGTTCAGCAATTTAGGCGTGAAAACGTAACGGACAGAGTTACTTTCGTATTTACAATATTAGTATGGATTTAATATTATTACGATTATTTCGATGGAACAGTTTTCAAGACGTAAAGCAAGTTTTTAAGAACTTATATTTTGTAGCAATGATATAGCTTCATAGGTCTTCCTTATCAAATTGCTTTTCAATTTAAAAAAAATTGCTTATCAAACGTTATTTACCAACTACCAATTTTATTTGTAAGGTGAGACC
Organism: Hyposmocoma kahamanoa; assembly: GCF_003589595.1. Classification (NCBI taxonomy): domain Eukaryota; kingdom Metazoa; phylum Arthropoda; class Insecta; order Lepidoptera; family Cosmopterigidae; genus Hyposmocoma; species Hyposmocoma kahamanoa. The sequence continues at coordinate 3,907,049 of NW_020654422.1, forward strand.
TTATTGCATGCTTCCATTTAAACGAAAGTTCATTACAAAGTACGTCACACCGTCTAAATACTTCCTCAAAAAATGTTCTCTCGTCTCCAATTTATTGGACGAACAATTGTATGTACGTATTTGGGCAGCGTTATGCGAAATCGATTAATTCCCCGTGGACTCGTCCTGATTTATATTGTGATACAGACTTCAGCGTTTACTTTTTAGATACAGCCCGTATAAGAGTTTGTATAGGGTGTAGAATTAGGTTTACTTGTAAACAAAATACATCCTTGAAATACTAAGATTTCTGGTTACAAATTATATAGTTGCTCTGTAATTTTGCTGAAGGCGACTAACGAGTAAATATAACTTATTTTTTATACAGCACTGATATTTTGTATGTTGTACTCACCTTTAGTATGTTTTTCATGATAGCACGACGGGACGAACAAGTTGGGCCTAATGGTAAGCGACACACCTGTTCATAAGTTGCAGTGCCGCTCAGAGCTTTAAATCGCAAAGATCTAAGGGACACTGCTGTTGCGCCCGTCACCCTGAAACATGAGTTGACATGTCCTATGTGCCTGTAATTTTACAGGCACTCTTAGTTACCCTTCAAAATCAAAATGTAATAATGCTCACAATATTGTTTGGCGGCAGAAATAGGTAAGGTGAAAATACTTCGTTATACGAACTTTTTCACAAGATGCTCTACTAAAAATGTATATTATAGTCATTCGTTCATTCATTTATATCCATATAGAATTTTAAACTAAATTTGCTCAGGTCATTTGTCAGAATTCTATAAAAAATTTTACTTAAATATATAATTATAATTTATAATACATTTTCAACTTATTAAACTGGTTAATAATTTTCATGAAAACCGAATTGTAATTTAGCTTTGTATGTACTTATTAATGCACGCTATTGTACGATCACTAATCAATTTGCAGGTTATGGTATATCCGCATATTTTTAAGAGCTTCACTAATTCATATGTTAAATTGAGCTGTAAAACAAATTAGAAGAAAATAGCCACGAAAAAAACGCAATCACTTACTCCAGAAGTAACCGTAACAAAATATAAACATTTCAAATTCAAAATTAAAAAAGAACTAAACAGCTGCCCGTATTATTTTGTTTTATTTTTAAAAAGTCGATTACCATTACCTGCACTTTGTTTAACGTGGTATAACTTCTTATTGGAGCTAGAGCAGTCAACCTGTGACCATGGTGCGCGTAGTCGCTACGAAATTGCACGAAAATAATAAGTCGTAATAAATTTGTTTCATAAAATTAATAATAATTCATTGAATGAAAAAATTTATTCTTTAAGTATTAGGTTTTTAAATTGCCTATGAAATTGCCGTTTTATATGGAAAAACTAAAACAATTTTTTTTAATGAAATTTTATATCTAATATAACGAAATATGTACTGTATTTATTCCCTTTAAAAAGTCTGGGTTCGAGAATTCTTCTTCATCGGAATTGAATATTTTTCCTCGAAAGACGATGTCTAAATTCCGAAAAGTGGTAATCAGCTGGAGTAAAACCTGGTGAACATGGTGGGTGACAGAGAATTTCCAGTCGCAGTTTGTCTTGTTTCGCAACCGTCTGTCGTGCAGTGTGTGGCCGAGTGTTATTCTGCAGGAGTAGTAGCCTAGAACAATTGACCAGTCTCGGTTGTGGAATGGCGAGCTTTTCCATCATTGTTTACAATTGTTGGCAAGACACATCTGCGGTTATTGTCTGGCCAGATTTCAAAAAGCTGTAGTGGATAACACTAGCGCTAGTCCACCAAACACACGAGTATCTTTGTTTGAGTCAACTTTCGCTTGACGCACGTGCTGGCCGGTTGTCCAGCGTACTAAACCCGTTGCGATGAAAGTTTCCGATTGTCATATAGGATCCATTTTTCATCACAAGTGACGATACGATTCAGAATTCCCTCATTATTGTGCCGGTTAAGTAACTGATTTGCTTCACTCAATTCATGGGGTACGCCATCTTTCGAGTTTTTCACTTCTTTCCTATCTGGCGCAAATGAGCTAAGGCTTTTTTATCACTTACACCGAAGGCTACCCCACTAATTCTGCCGTGGTTTCAGATGGATCCGCTTCCACTACCGTTTTTAGTTCTTCATTATTGACTTGCGTCTATGGCCCATCCACTAGGGTCGTTCTTCAAATCAAAATTTCCAGAACGGAAACGTTGGAAAACTGAAACGTAAACCAAAAACAGCCGGCTCATTTGTTTGAGGTGGATGGTCCAAAAATGTAGTAGGATTATTTTTAAAATACTAACAACCTCGCAGAATTAAACTATCAACTTTATAAACATAATTTTTTGTTCTGCAATTTTTAATAATTCAACAGATTTCACTTTCGTACAAAAATAAAAATATTTAAATTGATCACTCTAAACGATGATGACTCTTTGCGGTAGCAAAGGAAAACGCAAAACGTAGGAGCGAAGGTGGGCGTCGTCGGCAAAGACAGATCTAAAAACTATCAGATAGTACACCAAAAACTTATAAGTTTATTTTTGTTGAATTTGGCAAATTTATAAGGTTTTTAATAATTATTAATACAAACATCGAACACTCAGAAAACAATCCTACGATACGGCCGGATTCAAACCGACGTTTTTTAGCATATCGTACTAAAGCGTTCATGACCCAGTCGGATCTGACTGGGTGATGAAATACTTACATAGATGGCATTATGGCTAAAAAGTCGTTGAAAAACCAAATACATACA
>NW_020654422.1:3969793-4015275 GCF_003589595.1 Hyposmocoma kahamanoa
TGGATCCGTCTCCGTCATAATTTTACCAAAATCGAATTTGTCTATACATTTTTTTAATTTCAAAATAGTCATATTTTGTTATATAATTGGGGACATTTTTGTAGTCTTGTTTTTTTAATTTTAACGACAGTACAGTAGGGTAATGATCAGTAATTTCAGTTTGGATAACTGTCACTGTTGCCTTATATTTCGTCTTCAACATAATGTGATCTAGACAATTGCCAAGTCGCGTAGGTAGCAGATGTGCTGGTAGGAGTCCCATAGATGACATGAAAGTTAGGTATTCATCACTGCTGCGATTATTATTATTTGGTTTTATGTCCACATTTATATCTCCTATCAGGGCTACACTAGGGCATTTAAGTGTGTTAATAATATTTTCTAAACTCGTATAAAAATTATCTAGGTTGCCATAAGACGGGGAGCGATATACAGCAACTATGGCAACGTCACAAACCCAACAAATCAGACAGTTTGAGTCGCAGATCGGTGGTTCGCTAATTAGACTATTTAATACAGTCTTTATATACAATACCACTCCATCATTTTGGAGCAGATTGTTTGAGGTTGAATGTGCAGTATATCCGTCTAATTGCGGGAGATTGCCTGATACCTTTAGCCAACACTCCGATAATATAATAACGTCAAAATCTATGTTGGTCGTCACCAATGTTGCCATAAAATTGTTAAAATTCTTATTTATACTTCTTATATTTGTATGAATAATTTTAAGAGATAGATCATTGGTGATGTAATTGATACAGCTCTCCGGCGAACAGTAGTATGAGTGCGCAGTATGAAAGTCATCAATGTCATTTATAATTTCATGTATTGTAGCCATTAATTAGCCTAATCCTTGTCAATCCAGTGATGTAGTGGGTCACTACATCCATTGTAATGTTTATTAGTAGCAATGTAGAAGATGTGGTGATAATAATGTTATGACGATCATTATGTAGCTTACATTGTGATTTTGTAGTAACAGATGAACTTTTAGTACAACTCAAAGTTTTGTGGTGTGTTTTAATGAGGGTGAAAATATATACTTTTAGCAGGGCTTCTATTGTGTGTGTGATTTCTTGTAAATGGTGTGTTAATCGAGGGTCTGTGTATCTGGGTGTTAGTATATGATTTGTTTTTGTTACGTATGAGGTGTGGTAGAGTGGTATTTTGTTACAAAAAGTAGGCCTTAAAAAATGCTGTAGACCAATAGGTTTATGACTGATTGGATAGTTTAGATAAGCATTGTTCTGTTTTAACATAAATGTATTTGGCATTCGAGTCCTTGCGGAGGAGCACCCTGCCTTTTGCTGTCCAACAAAATTTAAAGTTATGTGTTTTAGCAAACTCACGTGCACGAAAAAGGAGTTTACGAGTTGAATAGGGGAGGTACTCATCCACAAATATCGGTTTTTTGTGGCCGGTTATTCCAAAATGTTCGTAGTTTAGTTTATCGGGAACCTGTCGGTCTTTATTGAAACGACGAACTGATGTGATGAAGTCTTCTTTCATTTGGACGGAATTAAATTCAGTCACTATCGTTTTTATAGTTCCGGGTTTTCCATGGCGCCGATAGATGTCACGAATATCGTTATCTTGCAAATTTATTTTCAGAGTTGCGGCAAGTTGTTTAACAATGGCTATCAAATCGCTCTCAGTTTCGTGGTCTTTTTCAGGTACATTTCGGACCTCCATTGCCGATGATCGAGAACGTTGTTGCAACTCTTCCAGTTGCCTTTCCAGAGACAAAATATAGTCTGAGTTTACCTTTCTTTCAGTCTCTAACCTGCGAACCTTATCATTAATTTCTTCGAATTTAGCATTCATGAAGGTAATTGAATTTTCAATTTCTACATTTACTTTCTGTATATCAGTACACTGTGTTTTTAACGAAGCGATGTCCGTAACAAGTTTCGACAGTGTGGCGTCTTGATCTGTTTTCCAGTTATTAAGCATAGTCATTATGTCCTGCTTGAAGTTTTGTAGGCTGTATTGGTCCACATCTGTACTTGCTTGCGGGGACACCTTTACGCGCTGGCGCTTAGAACGAGCCGTTACTTTGCGGCTTTCTCCAGGAACACCAACGGAGGAGTCCGATTCCGTTTGAGATTGCAGTGCAGGTGTTGCAGCGGTTGGGGGAGGCGAACGTTGCACTCTGGGCATAATGCTATTGTGTACAGTCACTATCAGTATAGTCGAATCGGCTTAGTCAGTTTTGTAGGTCGTCGTAGCACAAGTTTCGTAACCCGTGCTTCGTAGCACGTAGCTCTGAAATGCTACGGAATGTATTGCGTAGTGACACTGACGTCACCTCAAGAACACAGTCGGGTATTTCGTCACCTGACGTACACAGCTCGATGGCGTCGCGGGCAACATGCAGACTCACAATTCCGCAACCCAGGGTTCAAACCTCACCTCACCTCGAAAGTTTTTAACGCACTATTTGACACAATTTGGATGTCTCGCTCTAGGACCGCCCAGAAGGAGGGCAATTTCCGTTTACAAGCTCTTTGTGAGACAAGGAATTGAAATTTACACTCACAACCAATCACTAATAAGGATGACTTGTTAAACTTTAAAATTTGACACTGAGGCAGCACACGACCACACCGTTCTAGAGTAGGCGGCGGAATCTGTTATTAAAATGCATAATCCAAGTAACCATGAGTTTTTTTGTATTGCTGAGCTCATCTAGATGTGATTCAATTGGGTAATTTGCCCAAATAAATACATCATGAGTCGCCCCACCGAAACTGGCATCCACATTCATTATTTGCATCACAAATCTGCAATGAAAATGTAAAGGAAATTATTTTATTGAAATGTTAATTACGGATGATTATATTGCTCACTTAATGCCAATTTTTTTTGTGAAATTTATATATATATGTATATTATGGGTAGAGGTATTTTTAAATATTTTAAGTTACTTGAATAGTAAAAGTTATTTAAGTAATTTGTATTATTGACAACAGCATTCATAACATATTTTACTTTAAAGACAACTATTACGCTTGAGACTGCATTGCTTGTAATTATTTGAGCATGTAGACTGAACAATCTGTTAATTGGTATTTTTTATTCGTTGTATAAATAATAAAGATGTAATTATTGCCTGTTCGTATTTTGATGTATGCCTTAGTAGTTGGTACTGTTAATCCCATGAAAATATTCATGTTATTGAAAGGTTTGCATACTCACCAATAGGACATTCAAGGAATGATAATGTTTTCTACAAAAGAATATTTCCTCATGTATTGCCGGTCGTACTATTGCTACATGGGTGCAATCAATACTGCCGAGGTATGTCACATTTATTATAAATTCTGCAATAAGTAAGTACACATTTATCAATAAAATCAAACAAGAGTGTCATCACTATGCACATAATGATAAGGTACTTACTCTGTTTTTACTATATTCAGATCTTGTTGGTTTTGGGAAATTTAATATACTTCCTCAACACCTGCTCGGAATTGAGACAGGTTGTAACCTGTGCGTTGACAAAGAACACTGCCTATTGAGCCTCAAAATGTCCCTCATTACCACCCATAGGGCGCTGATATGACATTGTCGCATAAAAGGACAGGGCAATCAATTCCCAGAAAAATAGTGAAATTAATCGAGTATATATTATAAGCAAGTACCTAATTAGTGGTGCACTATGGTGTATTAATTTTTTTTATACAGCCAATTACAAACACTAGTGAACATCAAAAGGGAGTCTGCTAAATTTATAAATAATTATATAACTGACACAGACTAGTAACAAACTCAGCAAATCTGTTTTTGTCCCTGTTTTCATACAGAGTCGTAAAATCTTAAAGAGGACCACACACAGCATGCATTGAGGTGAACTTGCACCACAGTTATAAGTAATCCGTATTATGTATGTACATAGGTATACCTTCGTCTCCAGAGGCAAATCTGATGATTTTTTGGGGTTCTCATCAGTAGTTTTCATCGCACAGGTTCTGTGCGAGCTCTTTGTTTAGACTATAACGTTTAATAAATGTTTCGTCGTCCAACTTGAAAGGATTTTTAAACCATACGTAGTTCAATGCGATGCCACAGTGGGGCAGGATGCATTAAAACTTGGTATTAATTCTTAATTCCTTTGAATCATACGTTAAAAATCATAAATATGGTTTATATAGTAACATATACATAAATAAAACACATAAAGCATTGTTTTAATTCTTAATCATGATAATATTACAAAAATGTTATCGTAAATTAATACATATTTTAATCATGATCAGATTCTTCGTCTTCGTTGTCATTGTCGTCAGTGTTTTGATATTCAGTGACGATCGGAGCCACTAATAAGTCTATAGCCTCCTTTGGTAAGTTTTTAATTTTTTGTTTTGTTTCTTTCCTTTTACTAGTCAGTATAGGATCTGAACTTAGAAGAAGATAGTTAAAAATATCTTCATTCGTTTTTTCTCGACTGCACTTTCTAGCATAGTGTTCACGGTAACTCTTAAAATCTTTGTTGCGTGCCTCTTCAGTCAATTGGCCAATGGGCAACAATGCATTGGATACTAATTCTGCTCCGTGTATAAGAAATTTGTGTATTGTGGGAGGCATACAATACCAACCATACAAATTAACAAAATGCCGAGCAGTATTATGTGTATATTCGCGGATTCGATCTATGTCGATAGAGTGTCCACATGATACTACTATCAGTATAATGTGCATTTTTTAAATCAATTGTACGTCTAATTTAGTTATTTCTGCAGACAATTCAGGGTTAGAAAAAAAACGCCTTGCTGTGTTGCCGTCATTCGAGTTTCCGAAACCGGGTTTCGGGAAGTCCACGGAGCAATCCAGTTTTTTCTTTAAATTTAGTTTGAATACTTTTTTTTGTTTCTGCAACTATTCTTTTGTCATTGCCTCTAGCTTGCCACTTTTGAATTGGGAGTTTATAGGATAGGTGGAGGAGACATTCAAAAAACCGTATCTAGCCATGTAGGACTGATATCCCAAATTGTAAATTCTGCGTTGTTATTCTTATATTAATCATTTTGTTAATATCATTAAATTCACTCGATGTGGCACCGTAAATGTAACATTTCCGTGTAGATGTTGTTTCTGTCAGAGCATTGCAAATCTTCCCATCGACCATCGCAAAAATCATTATGTGACTGACTAAAACAACTCTACCGTGTAAATTCAATTTTGTGTTTTCCAACTGACATATTTCAGCGTCCATCCGATTTTTTTCTGCTACAGAAACTGCTGTTGATTCCTTTGCGAAAGCAATTTTCACAGGTCTGCAATACCTCGTAGAAGACGGACGAGGATTCTGTCAAATTATTTTCGAGTTCTTGTCCTTTGAATTACATACTAAACGAAGTGATACGAGAGACGTTATAAATACAGATGAATCACTCGCTTGGCATCCATGGAACACCTGCTTACAGGAGCTGTGACATGAGCTGCCGTCGAAGCCCCACTTTGTCATTAGTTGTAGTTTTCCCAATTCTTCATTACTTAGTGATGATAGAACATTTTCCTGTACAGTTAGCAGACGTTCCAAGGTATGATTCAGAAGGGCTTGCAAGGGGACTTCCACCGATATCTCACTTACTGTAATATTATTTGGGTAGCATTTTTTTTTCTCATTTTGTAATATTTTGTATGAAGGAAATCTGTCCGGATTGCTTTGTCTTATTAACCTATATTGATGTCTCGACAACTTAGCATCCATCAGCAAAGCTAGAGCATTTTCACCAGAACCAGACATCATGCAAGACTTTTTCTCAAGTGATTTTTTGTTGGTTTTTCTATATTTGCTTGCCCGTTTCGGAGAGGTTGTAATGATTTCCTTTAACAATTTTGAAGCATCCTTATTTCCTGATGCCCTCAGACTCATTTGTGTGGCAAAACTTAATTCCACAATAGATCTACACTTCCGTAAGTCTTCCGTTTTTTTGCATTTAGTTCGTTCGGTGCTCTCCTCAAATGAAATCAATCGTTGGACGTCCACTCTTCCTTAAATTAGACGGGTTGTAATGGGTAAAAACAATCACCTTAGCATGCCAATCTTCCTACATTGAACCATCTTGTTTTAAATTGAGATTTGTAATGATATATTTTTCTCTTTAAATTTGCCAAATCTGATTCGGAACAGGCTGTTCGCTATTGAAGATAATTTACTAGGAAATGGAATTGTTTCTCAATTTTAATCTCACCAGAACTTATTAAGATGTCGTATAGTTCTTTTCTTGATAATGATACAGTGCTACAACTAGATCCTGGAACCAAGAGAAGTGTACGTTATTAATAAATATAGCACGTACCTGCAGCTGTCGTCTCAAATTTCAACCAGTCACAATATTTTTAAGATTAATAAAAAAGATCGAATTAACGTACGACAGTCGTGCTCTCTCCGCGATGCTTTTTTGCGACTGAGGGGAGAGAGACGGGGAATGTTATCGGCCACGTGACTTACGGTACCTGACGGGTAGGTATGTTGGTAACATAACTGCCAATATAACGATGGTATTGATGGCGTTTGGATTTTTGAATTAATACCAGCTTTTAAGGTATCCTGCCCCACGACGTCTTCTACGAATTGAATTTTCATTAGTCTCAAGAAATTCATAAAACTCAAGATCGTTGACCATCTAAAATTTATGATGAAATTTATCAGTTTATCACCCATGTAATATAAAACGATAAATACAAAAACATTTAAGTAATTAATTAAGTTCAACTTACTGAGAAACGTCAAAAAACTTTATTTACACAATAAACACAAAAGTAATATTATTTCCACTGCGTCCGAGCAACTATTTTAAGACTGCTAAAATTGACATAAGAGCAATATTATTTTAATGTTAAAGTCGCGTCATAGTACGAATTGAGAGAATGAATAGTCACAAAGCTGCCAATAAAACATCATAGTTTTAACATTACAATAAGCTTACTTTAAGCGCGTCATGGTACGAAAAGGTAAGGTGTAAGGTTAAAGTGATATTGTTTTAAGAGGTTGTGATGGGCCCCCAGAATGGTCACCGTTCGGCCACAGAGGCAGTTATAGTAAATACTTTAATTACAGCCACTAGATAGCTCTGTAATTAGTAATATTGTTAATGAATAGATGGCACTGAAACTGTATAGTAGCTGTTTATTAACAAATCACCTTCCGGCATTGTTTCCTTTAATTATGAAATTGCCGTTACGCTGAAAGATCTTATACGTACAACAGGAAAAACGACACTTCAACGATCATTCATTATATTTACAACTTTTCACCTTTATCGCAATTATTTTAGAAAATCAGATTAGATATATATCATATCTCGTCTACATAGATTGTAAAACTCCTTAAGTCAAGAAGAAAGAAAACGCTTTCAAACCAGTAAAGTGTACATTTATTCAAGTATCAAGGTAGGTATAAGATTTGAAATATAGCACTTTTCTGTTAACATAAAATAAACGTTGTCTGCTGCATGAGCCAATTTCATATTCGCAGCTTTGCTATAGTTCGCTTGTAAAAGAAATCACTACAACATAGAATAAAATAAAAATTAATTCGAAGAAATAGCGCGTTTTATTTTTATCTCGCACATTCCATAATTTCTGATGAGAGAAGATTAGGAAAATAAGAAAAGTTTACTTACTTTTAATTTGAAAAAAAAAAAATTGTTTTATCGGTTAAGTTATTGTAATTTTTTTAGGTTTTAGGTTTAACGTGAATACGAGACCAAAAATAGTTATAATAAATATAAATATCTCCCAACATCACATAATAACATTTTCTGATTCCTATAAGGCTGCAACTTCAAAAACACAAACACGAAGACATTTTAGAAGCAGTAGAGTTCTTTGTGAGAGAGTTACTCCAGAGAAAGTACACCCACTTTACCTATTTCTGCCACCAAACAGTAATGTGAACATTTCTGAGAAAAAAGTTCTAGCTCAAGGCTTGCATTTTGTACTAATTTTCTTCGAAATTACAAAAATCAAAAGCGCGTAGCCTTATGTTTAACATCCTCCCATTAACAACCTTCTTTGAAATGAAGCCGAAGTATAGGTACAGTTTCTGTTTGCACTGTCAAGTCTTCGGACTTTATTCTATGCACGCCCGCAGTTCGAGAGCTAAGTAAATAGAGTGCTCGCGAAGTTATTTTAAAGTTGTGCAGTGCCATAGTACGCGGGATGCGATAGAATTCACTTTTTATGCTCTCCTGGTACACTTGCGGTAACACGAAGTTATTTGTGCAGTGAATATTATGTAAGGAAATATGGTAACCTATTTTATATGCGTGTTTTGCCATTTGCAGCGAATTTTGCAAGGTCGGTCGCCGTTATGACTAAGTGGCGCGAAGATGTTAAAATATCGATATTGTTTTAGGAAATACAACTTTTCTTCTTTCTTTTTTTTTAAAGGTCTCCTTTAGCCATTGCATTAGCCTTCATGTTGTACCTACGACTGCTTTAGTATGAATAATGAAACGAAATTACAATCAAATTAAATTCAACTTGACCGTTTCTTGAATTGTGATATTATTCTGTTCATAATATATTTTCCAACATACATGGTTCATGTATAGTAAAATACTTCAAATTTTCTAAAAATATTATGATGGAAATACTTTTAACGCAGTATTAACACTATCGTTAGGTGCCAGCAGTAGCGTGGTCTTATCTAATCCAGCCATGGCTGTTGATGATGTGAAAGCATTAGACACTTTTAAATAGTTCACTATAAAATTACATTAAATAATTTTTACCCACTTTCATTATGCGCGTCATGAAGCGGCTACACGTTGGGCTCGTGCCTGCTAGAAATATGTTTCCTAGTAAGGTACATCCGCCTACAATAGTATCGCTTTTCAAAATTGTCTTGTTATATATAAGCCTAAGACGGCTTTAATCACAGACATATATCTAAATAGACGCCGCAACTACCGTGGACTGTACGAAGACCAAGCGTGGCACATTTTTTTACCTCTGATGACGCCACAAGTGCTATTTAGTGATGGGAAATCTCCTTCGGCACTAAAGCGATTGATTAAATCGAATGCACGGACATAGTATATATAGTATATATAGAATAAGATAATTAACTTTTTTTTTCAAAACTATTTATAAAAATTAATACGTGTTTTGAAAGAAAAAGCTGCTCGGGAAAACTAAAAAAAACGTACTTTATAGAATATTTTTTTAACATTTTGTAAGGTCTTAAGATTTTCATCCTTTTGTTACCTAAATCAATCAGAATTGAGAACTGTGTTGCATCGAGTGAACATCACTAATCGTAAAATTTTACCAAAAATATGACTAAGCGGCCGTACCACGAAACTGAGTGCATTATACGAAAGTGTTGCTCATTCGATATTCGTGGCCTTCTGAAGAAGGACGACAAGTCCATCGCACCAAGTGCAAAGCCGCGACATACGCTCGTTTGCATATTTGTTTTCTCGAAATGCATTCAAAATGAAAATAATTGATTTTAAAATAAATTATGCATATCCTGATTACAAAACTGCATGTGGAAGGAAACGTCCCGGTTTATGTATCTTCTCACAGCTACGGTATTTTTGCAGTTTCTAATAGCACAATTAGGCATTTTTAGCATTTTCGACTGATGTTTAACTACAATACCGGCCGGGCGCGTTCTGAAGCGTAACAGAAGCAACTAAGCATTTATAGCTTATATTGGGCACGCCAAGTAGGCACACTTGTAGCGTCTATTTAAATGTCTGTGGTTTTATATATTTTCACTTAAGAGCATTGCTCTTATCGATGTAGCAGTTCTTTGCTGTCCCTGTTTCTCGGCTGTTCGCTTTCCCTATGTATAAAGGTTAAATTATAGTATAATAAGAGAAGTATGATAATTCCATATAAACGTTGCAGCGCGGCTTGTACGTGTGCGCCGCGTGTTACATCGTGTACGCACGCATTTGCATATTCTCGCGGTGCATTCTCTGCACTGGGCGTATGGAGCTGTATGTCTGCCCCTACCACAACTTCGATTTATTATTGCACGGTATTTTTCAATAGAATTGTTTGCTTTCCACGTAAACAATTATAATTAAAGAAAAGCTTATATATATAAAATATGCACACGGTGTATTTTATAAACGTCGACGACGCGCGTATACACGCCGTAAACGCACATCATCTGCGCGTATACGCGCCGCAGACGCGCTGTAGTCGCGCGTATGTATCTTGAATTTCGACAAGAGATAGTTTTAATTTTGGTTTTGTTTGTTAATTTCAATTAATTTTTGAAATGAAGCAATTACGTGAAATTCTAAGTGTAAACTCCAGGGGAGATATATGTTGTTCGATTATTGGACTTGACAGGTTGTCGTATTGATGTTGGGCATTTGTAAGAGGCTCTGCACAGGGCGTATTTTACACGCGCGTTCGTGAAACGCGTGTCGTCAGCGCGTATAAAATACGCCGTGTGCACAGACTCTTACAAATGCCTAACATCAATACGATAACCTATTAAGTCTAATAATAAATCAACATATACCCAGTGAGACATTTTCTATTTTACTTTAGTAAATTTAGTTCGTGTCACTCTGTATGTAAAACCGAATAAACAAGAAGATTGCCGCAATTTTCTTTATTGCTAGGCATATAAGCCTAGACTGAGACAAATGTAGGCATTTTTATTATAGTTGTAAGGTATTTTATGTACCCTTTACTTTGCAGTATAAAGCAAAGAGAATTGGTATTTGTTTATTTTTGTTTGTCATATTAATGTACATGTGTAACCATCTTGAAATTTAGTAGTAGTCGAGCTCCCTGTTCGTACGTCCAGGGAAGTACTGCCAGTTTACCTATGTTTGTCGCAGTGGTGATGTGATAATTACTGCATTTTGGTTTTGAAGGTTAAGGGTGCTGGTGAAATTAAAGGCGCATGGGACTTATCAACTTATGTCTCAGGATGACGGGCGCGCAGGCAGTGCACCTCAGATCTTTACAATTTAAAGCTCTGAGTGGCACTAGAACTGGCATGAACACCAGGCGTACGACTTGTTCTTCCTGCCACTTAGAGGTATAAAAAAACTTTTTATCGACTATTCATGAACAGGATAAGAAATGATTTTAATACTACAGGAAGTAGTTAGTACCTAGTCAGCATTTCTTCAATTTTGTGTTATAATTTATCATAAATGTATTCCGCATACACACACTGGTCCGAGCAAAGTTAATTATAAACTTCAGAGAGAATTACGAATGCAATTAGTTCAGTGCATGGATAAGCTTAAATAGTCACTTTGTGTGTTTCGAAATAAAACGATAATATTTTAAGTTCCAGAAATTGGATTTCAATTTCTATAAGTGGGCAAATAAAAGAAGTAAGGAGCAGTAGCAGTAGAGTTTCTTGTAGTAGCAGTAGAGCTACTTGTGAAAGAATTCGCCCAGGGAAGCACTGCCTTTTACCTACAGGTAGATGGCACTTGTTAAATTATGTCTATGGATGGCGGGCGCAGGTCAGTGCCCTTTAAGATCTTTATGATTTGAAGCTCTGAGTGGCACTGTCACTGCTATTAACAGGCGTGCCGCTTGCCACCAGGCCCTCCACTTGTTATTCCCGTTACTTGGTATCATAAAAAAATACATGTTAAAACGTGCGACACCGTCGGTCATCGTATAGTTTAAATCCGACATTGGCTTATAGGAACTACATTTTAGCAAGATTATGGACCCACCTCCGTTGCCTATCGAAAGACTGTTGAACCAAAAATTTATTGGTCGACGAAACAAATTTCTTGTTAACACAAAGTCGCCAAACCATTGGGAATCATACGGTAGATCAAACATGTTCACGAAATAGAAAATTGTTTCGATCCTCAGGGACCGCTACAAATCAAGATTTGATCTTAGGAATTCTACTTGCTTCTGAAGACAGTGATTCAATTCTTTGAACTCTTGATGGGTAGAGTGAGGATGCTGGGAAAGTAACGGATGTTATTATACATCCGTGGTCGGATAATCGGATACTTGTTTACCTACAACTCAGTTGTTCGCTCACGTGGAATGTGCGTTTATATCGAAAAAATTTCGCGACTCTGGATTGAGGAAGTTATTGAGTAAAACACAAAATTGAAATTGAATTATGTTAATCTTATATAGTTTTTATTATATTAAAAAGTGAAAATATTTAAAATAGAGGCAATGAAGAAAAAACATGTACTAAAATAATATTAACGCACGCACTCATAGCCCCGCACTATGAAAACCCTGTGTCGCAGGTGCTACAAATTACACCCTTGCGAGAGAAATAAATATAGGTCATACAAATATTTCCCTCGGCCCGGGAATCGAATCGCTATCGCAGTCCACTGGTGGACATAGGCCTGTCCAGTGCTGCATTTCGCCTGGTTCTCAGCTTGTCATATCGACCTGCTGCCAGTTACTTTTCGTAGGTCGCCACTCCATCTGGCCGGAAGGCGTCTTATACTACGTTTGCCGAACCGTGGTCTCCATTCAAGAACTGGCTTTCCCCACGCTTTGTCGGTTCTTCGATAGATAAAACGAAAAGGGAAATTATATGGTTGAAGTATATATATGTATATTATATATAAATTTTGAGTACAATAATGTGTTCATTTTGATGTACAAACCGTGCGAATGGCAGTGAGAGATCGACTCGTTCAGGCACGTACCAATGCTAAGCCTTAAACTGCTTACGACACAGAACTATGCCCCTAAAATATAATGGAATCGTACTCTACCTTACAAATAGAAATGTGTTTGCTGTTGCGTATACATTAAGGTACAATTTCGTTTACTTGGCATTCAAATATAACGTAATCGATGCAATTTACTAGAAAGTCATGGTCTGCAGTAATGTATTATAAGTTTTAGCATATTATATTATTATAAAGTACTGTTATTTTATTCTTAAAAGCCATCGTAGTCTAATGGTGCGATCAACCGCATCTCAAGGCGAGATTCTTTGGAATATACCTATCTGCGAAAAGATTTGTACCGAATTATTATGGAGCTTGGTACTTTATTCCCTGAAAAATTTTACCAGCCTCATTTTCTTTGCTAGATATAAGCTATAAATAAAGAGCTTAGCAGAATAATAAAAAAAATATTGTGACTAGCATTTTTATTAATTGATTTAAAACAAAAGTGTGATAGATATTTTAAATTAATTACCAACAACACTGCGATTCTAAAACAAGTCCAAAAAACAGCAACACTTAAACGCTAAAATATTCAAAAACTTAATTCTAATTGGCTAGTAATTAAATTGCCCTGTTGCAATTTTGCAAATGACATACATCTGGTCTGTGAATATTTTTTATGACATTGGCCACTAGCGCATTAACCAAATAATAAAAAATAATCCTTTAAGTTTCGTGGGATTACGTTCAGTTTTACGTTACATAGTATTAAAAATCCCTAACGATTTTCTGGAAATTTCAGGACGAAAAAAAATTGTTTTTAATCCAGAAGATTTTGAAAGCTCTTTACAAAAAAGCAATTTGATAGCCTGATTAAATTTTCCATTTACTTGAGTACTCTAACGGAACTACTTTTTTGATTTGAACTTTGCCATGAGCTTTTTGGTGAAGATAATCATCGTGAGAAACCTGCATGTTGAAGAATACTCAAGACCCTTAGAAAACGTATAAAGTTCCAAACCCGCATTAGCCTACTAACCCTCGCATGAGACCCATGTCCAGCATCGGGACGCATTAAATGAGTATATTATGACTTTTATCTAAGATTTTTATTAGACTAAATTTAAAAACTAAATTCAAATTGTTGTCTTAAGATTCAAATAGGAATTCAAATAGGTACATAACATTTTTCGTTATACGTATCAAACTGGCTTGAAACTTATACAATATTACTGACTTTAATAACAGTTATGAGGCAATAGAAAATAAATTAGTGGTGGATTTCATGCAAATATGGCGCTAAAAGCACAAGTAAGACTTATAGACGTGAACGGTAATGATTTCACAAAGTACTGTCTGGTCTATCTTTTTGTGAACCCTCACGAAAATGTAGCTTTTTTCATCATGGTTTACTCATTTTGCACACAATTAGAAAATGCTCACGATAAATCCGTGGACGCGATTCTCTTGTGATAGCCATGTAAAGAAATTTCAAAAAGATTTGGTGAATTCTTATTACTACCTTTTGATATACCCAGAAGCTTACTACAAAATATAAATCGTTATGTTACACGACATTAAATTTCATACGATACAGATATGACTGTAGATATAAATTGATAAATCTTTGACCAATTTATTGTTTTGACTATAAAATGGCACGACATACATGCATTTACTTTTCAGAAGATTTAAATGCGAAAAATTCTTTATCAAACTTTGCCGTGTTTTCAATTTAAAATCTGCGGAAGATTATATTATGTAATAATTATACAATATCACATACGTTCCTCCGATCTCAAAATAAGTAACTGAAGCACTTATCTTATAAAAATCGGAAACCACGACGGTACCACAAACATCCAGGCCCGAGACACTATTGAAAACTTAGTTGACCCGGCCGGGGATCGAACCCGGGACCTCCGAAATGGCGACACCATGAAAACCGGTGTGCAAGCCACTCGTGTCTTATGACGATAATAATATGTGCACAGTGTGTTATTTTACCTTAGTTGCGGAATGCGGACATCCTCTTTTTATGTGTTTTTTAGAAAGATAATATTCAAACAAAGTTCGTAATAAAACTCTCCACGCTGTAGCTATCATAGTCTTAGAGAAACTTAGGAAATCGAGAAAAATCCACCTGTAAATGATTTTTCCTTAAATATTTCATGTTATGATAGAAAAGTTCTTAAACTACCAATAAATCCAAAAAAATAAAAAAATATCAAGCTTTCCCAGACCATAATTAATTTTTATTCTATAATTTCGTTTTTTTTCTGGAGAATTTCTACATATTAGCATTTTTTCTTCACCGCGGATATGTTAATTATAGTAATAAGTACTACCACCAAAAAAAAAAACAGATGCGACAAACAGAGGAGTTCAGAAATATTGAATTTTTAAAGTTTTGTATTAGGGTTGTCACTGAAAATTTATCCTGTCTGCAAAGCGTAATATTATATAATTTAATTTTAAGATTCTAGCTTGCATGTACTGTAACTTGTTATTAATATTTGAAATAAACAGTTTTAAATTATTTTATTCATATCTTACTTTACTCACTTCTTAATTTTATTTTCTTCGAGATCACCAGTCGGTGATACAGCGAAAGTGACCCTACCCTCCGATTCTAAAGTAGCACAATATATTACAGAGGCCATTTTTCGAACATTGGCATTCCAAAAACTTGTAGATCTAATCTGATTTAAAACAGTAGAGTACAACTTCTAAATAGCCGTGGTTTGTGGTGTTTTTAGGTAATTTTGGTAAAAAAAAGCATTTCATAACAATATCGTTAAATTTGAACATAACTTAGCAAATATTTAATAGTAAATATTTTTTTACCCTCAATTTGGGCGTGAAACCTGAGTGCTTGCCTATTTTTGGGGTGAGCGGTATATGACCCTTTATCAAAGGTCGAAAAATTGGATACAATATATTGTACCTACAACTCGGTACCTTGTTAACATGGAATGTGACGAACTTACGAAGTCAACTATAAAATTAAAGCAAACTAAACGTTATAAAGCTTTTAATAATTTTCAACCCCCAGGCAATGCACAGTTAGATAGAAAGAGATAACTGTAAAATAATGTAAAGGTGCGGGCGAGATAGATACACCTGCGTGTGCCCGGCAGTGTGTTATTTTGCCTTACTTGCGGACATCCTCGTTTTATGTGTTTTTTTAGAAAGATAATACTCAAACAAAGCTCTTAATTAAACTCTTCTGGCTATATCTATTATAGCTTTAGAGAAATATAAAAAATTGAGAATAATCCATAGATACCATAAAATCAGATTATCTCCTTTCCTGTAAACGACTTTTCATTAAATATGTCATGTTATGATAGAAAACTACTAAAAGCGCCAATAACCCGCCATTGATTCACGTAGTCGGGTAAAAATTTATACATTTTGTGAGAATCCTATTTCCATAGAAATCTAAAAAAACCTTAGAAACGCGGTATCTACGAGATTTTCCGAGATAAAAGTTTACTTTTTCTATATTATCGAATATAGAAAAAGTAAATCGAGATACATTACTGTAGTATATTTTAAAAGTATAAAAAATGCTAATTTAGTACAGTTAATTTTGTATAAATATATTTTTAAAATTAACAAAATATTTTTTTCTCCCTTTTTAGTGCGCTTAATGACTTACGATTTTCATATTTAATAAAGTTTAAATAGACAGTCAATTTGTTTTTTTTTTCAAAGGGAAGTTTCACATATTTCGGGAAATACAGGCAAAAACATTTTTCTTGTAGTTCAGTGACATTTCGGAAAAAAAATCTCCATAATAAAAGTAAATATCTAAACGAGTGTTTCTTAGAACAATTTATTAGAATTCAACCTATTGAAATCGAACATAAAACGAGGATGTCCGCAATTAAAGTAAAATAACACACTGTGCGGTGGTCCGTTTACATTGTGCGGATGCGAAGGTCCCGAGTTCACTTCCCGGTAAGACCAACTTAAGAAATGAAATTTTCTAAATTGGTTCTGGTTTGAGTGTTCTGGGAAGTACCCCTGAATGAAAACCGTCGCTCTGGTACTCATAGAACATATTATTTTCCTAGTTTAAGACTAGGGAATATCTTTGCAATTTAAGCTCTGAGTGGCACTGTGACTGTTATGTATAGGCGTGTCGCTTTCTACCAGGTGCACAACTTGTTCGTCCGGTCATTTGGTATGACAAAAAATAAATTAAAAAAAGATATGTATAACATACATATTATAGTTTCTAATTAATAATTACCGTGATTCCCAACACGTTACAGAATTTTCAGGTCACTCCCCAACCGCCCAGGATGAAGCTAATTGTATAGCGGTCATAATAAATCTCAATCAGTCCACGTCAGAGAGTAATTTCGGTAATGCTACTCGGGAACTTGCTTATCTCGTTCAATAATCGTTACTCATTTTTTGTTGTAAACTTTTGGGAAACGGGTTGGGAAAAAATGTGAGAGATCGATTTGGGATGTTTTCTGACGTATTTTTTTAAGGGGGTTTTCATCAGACTTTGAACTACTTTTACTTTAACACTGTATGGTAAATAGATCAGTACGAATTTTCAAGATGTGTAGAGCAACGATTTATAAAGAGGTATTATTAATTCATTCACTTTAGAGGTGTTTTTATTGATACAAAACTCGAACATACATACACAAAGAAAAACTCATTCGATTGGGCTGGAATCGAACCAATCGATCCCGGCCATTCCAGTCGGATCAAAGGATTTTTTTTGTATTCTATCGTTGCATGTTCGTGGCTCGCCGGGGCTACTGTTTACCAACTAAGCTACAGACCGAGTCAGCCGATCTTACGAAAGTCTGTATGTGTTTGTGTTCTATGTTTTGGATTTTATAAGGGGTGCATGAAAGGAGCCTCCGCGCACGACGTACCATTCCTTTAACTATCGGCGAGTAACATACGTCGATTGACAAATTCTTTCACCACAATGGCAAACATTATAGTCTATGCTATAGTTTCCCAAAGTGGTCCCTACCAGTGGGCGCTGAAGAGTCCTGGGGCGGTAGCGGCATCGGAAGCAAGCAATTGAAAGCAAAAAAAATTGGGGGGCGTTGATGCTGTTCAGGGGTACTACCGTATTTTTTAAAAAACCTGAATTATTTATATAAACTACACTACATATTTTTTCCTTGTGATTTTATTGTTAATTTAATATAAAAAATACGTGTTTTCAATTATTTTTGAAGTGGTGGGCGTTGAAATTATTTTATCTTATAAGTGGGCGGTGAGCCGAAAACTTTGCGAATCTATGGTCTATGCCATCCATACGATAAGAAGAAGATTCATGAAATTTCTTCTCTTTTAGAGTTTTAGTGTTACAGGTATTTTATACTTAGTAGCATAATTAAATTGTATAAAATCGTATACACGACTTAAATCTATTAATCTTTCCTTTTACTTCCTAGTATATATATATGAACGTGGTTCAATTACGTCACTGACACCTCTAAAATTCAATCAACGTTTTCTTTATGTCATATGAGAATAATGGACGAGATAAAGTAATTAGCGAAAGAAAATATTATAGACAGAAACAAACGAATACGTGTATGTTAGAGGGGATAAATAACTACATGTTTGGTATTTTCCATAAGCTTGTTTTTTTCGTATTGTACATGTTTCCAAGGGATCATATTACTTACTATAGCTATTACCTACAAATAAAACCCCTTTGCAAGGAACGGAAACATTTGGTTGTTTCTTTTTTATTTCACTCCTGATTGTATTTTTTTATGATACCAAGTATGATGGACCGAACAAACCATGCGGCTGGTGGTAAGCGACACGCTTGTCCATAACAGTTGCTATTCCCGTCATCCTGAGATATAAGCTGAAAAGTCCCTTGGCCTGTATTCACCAGCACCCTTCAAAACCTAAACGCAGTAAAACTCACATTACTGCTTGGCTTGACTGTCATAAGCCTGATGGTAAACTACAAGCCTGTCCAAAACAGTTGCACTGCCACTCTGAGCTTCAAATCGCAAAAATCTAAGGGACACTGCCACTGCGCCCGTCACACTGAGACAAAAGTTGACAAGTCCCATGTGCCTGTAATTTCACCAGCACCCTTACCCTTCAAAACCGGAACACAGTAATGCTTCATATTACTGCTTGGCAGTAAAAATAGGTAAGGTTGCAATACTTCTTTGGACGACTTCTTTTACGAGAAGATCTACTGCATCCATATTGTTTTTGAAATATGAACCACCGCTCTGTCGATAATGTAGATACATTGGGATTCGAACCGACGACTTCTCTTTGAGAAACAATCGCAATCCTACGGGGCTACCACCCCTCTACACTACAAACATACCTACTTACATAACATCCTACGATAATAAAACTACACAAATTCCTACAAAAGGCACGCCAAAAACGTCCATAGAAAACTGACTGCGGGGCGAATAATAAAAACAAAGGACGATCACTTACTTGGCCAACTTACCGTGAACGTATTCTCTTTTATTGCGAATCGTAACACTTTATTAATCTGGTAGCCCTTATTCGTTACACTGGCTGCTTTCAAGAAATGTTTGAATAATATTGTATTATTTTGTCAATATTACAGGCATGTCGTGGTAAGAGACGTGTCATCGTTATTAGTCGTTTTAGTAGCAGTAGAGCTCTACCTATTTAGACTAGTAGAGCCTTACCTATTTCTGCCGCCAAGCAGTAATGTGAGCATTACTGTGTTTTGGTTTTGAAGGGTAAGGGTATTGGTGAAATAATTGGCAATTGGAACTTGTCAACTTATGTATCAGGGTGACAGTAGTAGTGTTCCTCAGAACTTTCCGATTTAAAGGTCGTGGCACTCCAACGGCTATGGACAGGCGAGTCGTTTAACATCAAGCGCACGATTTGTTCGTCCTTTCACTTGACATCATAAAAACAATCAACATCATCAGTCTATCGCAGTTCACTACTGCACATAGGCCTCTCTCAATATGTACCATTTCGCTCGGTCATCAGCTTGTAGCATACATCTAGTCTTGCCAGCTGGCCGGGAAATACGGGATTGTCCCGGAATATTTTTATGTTGTCCCGTGTCCAGTATTAGACTTTACTGTCCCGGATTCCAAACACTTATAAGTTGTTTTCCAATCTGTGTTGTACAATCATTCATAAAGAATTCCCCCAGACGCAACGCTGTAGTCGTGTGAAGGATTGTGGAAATATTGATTGCACAGTATACACTTAAAATACACAATATGTTATGATTGAGACAGGTTTGTAGACTAACTTTTATATAATAGAAATACATATTTGAAAATAACGTGCATTTTCATTTTCCCTTTAAAAATACAACATAAAAACATTTTGGAAGTATAATACACTGGACTATGCAGATGTTCGCTACCCGGTTTTGTCAGTCACTCTACTCAATAAACCGTGTCTCCCAATTTCGCGCACAACTTAAATGGCTGCCCATCCATTGGCGTAGAGATCTTCATGTTCTTTCACTTCTCTACTCAATTCTATTCTATCCCGTTACGCCTTCTTATCTTAAAGATCGCTTTACTTTCCAGTCTTCTACACTCTGCCGTCTCCTTCGCTCCTCTGATACTCACATACTAAACTTGCCCTCTCATACCTCTAACTTATATTCCAACCCTTTTACCATTTCTGCGATCAGATTGTGGAATTCTCTCCCTGAATCGATTCAACGATCTCCTTCTCTTGATTCCTTCAACCAACGTGTCAAGGATCACTTCCTCATCTCCTAAATTTCGTTTGTCCTCTACTATTCTTTCATTTGTTTCCTACATTTATACTTCATTTTTATTTTTCCTTTAAAAGTGTATAAGCATTTAATATTATTGTGTATTTATTGTTACGTATGCATTAATATTATTATTATTTGTACGTATATGTATATCTATCTACGTATATGTATATATTATTTTATTATTTATTTTGTATACTTATGATGATATTCTTTGGTTGCACCCCGTTTTGCATATCCGAAATGTCTATCCTAAGGTTGCCTGGAAGAAATTGCTACATAGCATTAAGGCTACCTGTTGCATATTAACTTACTACTACTATTATACTTAAGCTATTGTATTGTATTTTAATTGTAATTTTATGTGCACTAAAGAATATTTCATTCATTCATTCATTCATAATATTTATATTATGTTTAATATTATATTTGATAGTATTAAATAGGTGCTTACACCTATTTATTTTCGTCGCTCGTCACTCCTTCTAGCCAGAGGGCGTCCAGAACTACTTTTGCCGAGCTGTGGTCTCCAGTGGAGCACTCAATAACTCACTTCCCCGATCAGCTAATGCTTATTCTACCAGCTATGTCCACGCTCGTGGTTGTCTGTCGGGCACCCTCATTTTGTATCTTGGCCTTCAGAGAAACTCTGAGCATAGCTCGTTCCATAGCTCGATAAAAAATTTGTATTAGCAATCATTCATAATTTTTGTCAGGTGAATTTGACTTCCGAACAAGTAGTGGTTTCAATTGTAATTTGATTACTTACGAAATAGAGATTTTCTTTCATAATAGGTAATATCCCAGATAACCACACCAATTGCTTTGGTCTCATATTTTGGTCTCAAACTAGGGAATACCCATTACTATGAATACCAGAGCAACGGAATTCACTTTCGGGCACTTCCTAGAACACCCAGATCAGAACCAATTTACAAAAGTTAATTTACCAATTTGGTTCTACTGGGAATCGAACCCGGGCACCTCCTCATCCATCATATTTGATTTAATCGATTGCTGAAGTACCACAGAATTTAATGTATACGCACTGACAGAAGATGTCAGGTATCTTCTATCACTCGAAACCGACTTAGGCTTGATTCATATCGCGTAGACGCTACGGGAAGCGGCGCGGGCTGCATTCAAGCGAGCAAAGCAAGATAAACTTTATCCTCAACAAAATAAGGCAACATTTCATTAAACAAACAAATAAAAACGAAGATGTAGTAACCGACGGCGGGCTGCAGAGAGCTGCAATAGGCGCACTTTTTAAAATGCAATATACTATAGAACATATTCTCCACTTAATAAAGTATACATTTCTTCAAACAACAAAAAACAAAAGAGTAAAGCCGCGCTGCGTCGCCTACGACAGATAACGGTCGGCGACGCAGCGCGAGGTCAGGTATATTTTTTTGAAAGGCATATTGCGTGGTAGATGCAATGTAGTATAGAATTTCATATTTAGTAAACAAAGTCGATATTTCTTTGAAAGCAAAAAGCAGCGCTGCGTCGCCCTGCGCCGCCAAC
Source organism: Hyposmocoma kahamanoa (assembly GCF_003589595.1). Lineage (NCBI taxonomy): Eukaryota > Metazoa > Arthropoda > Insecta > Lepidoptera > Cosmopterigidae > Hyposmocoma > Hyposmocoma kahamanoa. The sequence goes on from NW_020654422.1 coordinate 3,991,697, forward strand.
CGTCGCCTACTGTCGCCGACGCAGCGCAGCTTTTTTCTTTTGATAGAAGCAATGTACTTTATATAGTGTTTTTGGCCTAGGTGTCCTGGGTAATGCCGCGGAGCGCACTTTGTAGCTCTTGGTTCCGGGTTCGACTCCCGGTAGAACCAATTTTGAAAATGAACTTTTTGTGAAGTGTTTTTACCGCCTAGGTATTTTGTGTAGTGCCGCGGAGCGAACTTCGTAGTCTTATGTTCCGAGTTCGACTCCCGGTAGAACCAATTCGAAAATAAACTTTTCTAAAGTGGTTTTGGCCTAGGTGTTCTGGGTAGTGCCGCGAAGTAAATTCCGTAGCTCTTGATTCCGGGTTCGATTCCCGGTAGAACCAATTTCGAAAATGAACTTTGCTAAAGTGGTTTTGACCTAGGTGTTCTGAGTTAACTTGATGAACTTTTCCCTGATCTGTTGTCAGACAACCACCAGTGCCCGTAGCATGACACCGCAACAAACTTAATATAGCCACATTTAGCTGTCAAATTAAATTGATAAAGCTGCTGTTTTTATTTTTCACTATAGCAAATATGGCGAACACCGTGACGTCACATTTTTGACGCACAGCGCGCGCCTCGATCAGTGGCCGCGAAACAATATCGCAGTGTCAAACATGATCACAGCTGATTTTAAAATATTTTGTCAGTACTGCACGGTAATTTTATTAACGTAAAAATTGAGCGCGACTAACGAAATAAACAGAAACAATAAAAAGAAACAGCATGCGTAGTATGACAGCATATCGCATGCAATATGTGATAAACAGCCCCTTGGCATACACTCCATAAAGCTATGTTGCCTGTATTAAAATTTTATTTTTTGTTTATTTGATAATGAACGAATTTTTTTTTTTTTTAGTTTTACATCGATGCAATTAAAAGGATTACAATATTCCCGGCGAGGATTAAATGACAAAGATAAGGTATGCACGCAATTACATATCGCTGTCCTTGTTCTTCACAATGTATAACAAGCGTTCATTATCAAATAAACAAAAGAACGATTGGCGCTAGAGCAGTATTTTACTGATTCAGTACTCACAATAAAAAAATAAAATTGTAATAATGACAACATTGTTATGGGAACTTTGGGGTTACAACTGCTCCATGTGAGACTAAATATATGGAACTACTGGAAATAAACCGCTTTATCGACTGCATTATATATGCCAGAGGGAGGCTTACCACATATCGTATGCTGGGTTGAAACAATGGAACTCACTGTACTCTTTATGAGCACCAGAACAATGGAATCCAAACAGGGGCATTACCAGAATATCTAGGCCAAAACCACTTCAGAAAAGTTCATTTTCCAAATTCGTTCTACCGGTTATCGAACCCGGAACCAAGAGCTACTGAATTCAATCTGCGGCACTACTCAGTACACCTAGGCCAAAACCGTTTTAGAATAGTTCATTTTCAAAATTGGTTCTACCGGGAATCGAACCCGGAACCAAGAGTTACGGAATTCACTCCGCGGCACTACTCAGAACACCTAGGCAAAAACCATGTTAGAAAAGTACATTTCCGAAATTGGTTCTACCGGTAATAAAACCCGGGACCTTCTCATCCACGCAATATTATTTGCATGTATAATCTACATATTGCTTAAACACGACCACTCATCCATAAAGTAGATGCAGCAAGAGGTTGAGCTTCGTCGGGAGCACTTTACAATATGCATTATAATATAGAACTACTATCTACTAAATAAAGTATATCTTGCTTCTATCAAAAGAGATTTTGCTTGGCTTTCAAAGAAATATCGACTTTATTTGTAAGTCAATGTCGACTTTGTTTAGTTTATTTTATATATAATGTTATATACTACATTGCATCTACTACCTCAATTTGTAGAGTTGTAGAGTTGCCGTATTTTGTAGAGGATAAAGTTAAAGTTGCATTGCTCGTTTTAACTCGTCTACGCGATATGAACCAAACCTTAGTTGATATTTTAGTTCTGAGCACATATACGTGGAGAAAAATGTTAAACAAACCTAGTCTTTACCGTGTAAACCATAAAATTCATTTTGTTATGACTTCCGGATCGTGTCATTACTGAATGACATTTTATGAAAGTTAGTAAGTCAATTTGATCTTTAACGTATAGTTTTTACTTAAATGCAGAATACTAATTTCAACCTGTAGTCGTAGTAGTGTGTAGTGTAAGGCCGTCATGGTATATAATAATTGTTACGGACGGCCTAGACGCGTCTGCCCGGTCACACCGGATGAGACAGAATAATGCAAGGGCTCTGATTGGCCGGGGGCGTCCGCGACGCATTGATAGGGCCAGTACGGTGTGGGAGGCACCGTATATACAATTTCAATAAGAAGGCATACGTATCGTATTATTCATTCTTCACTCTCACTTCGACTTGTAAGTCAGTCCATTTATTGGTAGGTCAATGCCCATAATCTTTAAACAGAATTATTTATATATTTATTTCCAAATGTATAATATGATGAGTGTAACAGATAGTATATATTGGACTTGATGATAGTTCTGCAAATGTCCTCACTACAAACACAGTATATTAGTACGGTAAGTCCACACAATATTAGTACGTAGCAGTGTGGCTCATATGTGTGCATGCCTGCCGCGCGCTGTGTACGGACGCGCACTTTCGCATAATAATGAAAGGCGCGTGGGACGATCAGCGCTATTCAACGCGAATGCATCGCGAGATTATGCGAATGTGTGCGTCCGTGTATGGCACCCGGCGGGCGCATACATACAAACTACGCTTCTACGTTTGTATTTTTTAGTTACTACACAAATATGAAGACAAGTGTTATTAACCATTTTACAAATGAAATTTTATCCTATTGCTATTATAATTGTCAATATTAACTAATTAAACTCAATACCGTTCAGTAGACAAGATCTGTAAAGTAATATTGATAGTCGTGCTTTGGTAGTATCTCGATAAATTAACCAGTTTCAAAGTTAGATAAACTCAAAGCGCTTGATGCAATACACAAGGGTTCAATTTTACGCTATTTTTAATACTAAGAACATTTTAAAAATCTGTAATCTTAGCAATCTATATTATACCTAATAACCTGCCACGTAATGTGAATAACAAACTACGAAATTCACCAGACGAACTCAAACAGCCCGGCGGAGCGGACTGAGACGGATCCACTTAATTCCACAGAAAATATTTTAATTGCTTTGTGACGTTACTAGCTGTTATACATAACCTAAAAAAGATATGTATTTAAATGGGTTATGAGAGTAATAACGAAATGAAAAAAACCTTTTACAGCCTTTGATAAAAATCGTATATAACAAGAGTAACGAATACCTACAATAAGAAAACCTAATTTGTATTTATTTAAAAACATATATTTACGCAATTTCTTTTTCATTTCGTAATTGGCAATACCGTAATGTGTAATGCACAATTTTTATGTAATATTAAATTACATTTGGAAGGAAGAGTGTGTAATGAAAGTCATCTCTCTTTGTGGAAATACCACAATTTTATAATTCGTAGGCCTTAGAAAAAAATATACCGTGGATTTAAAAATATATAGGTGAAAATGTATTGCGTTCACGGATGGTATAGTAACATTCGAACATGTGTACAGGCAGTGTTGTTTTTTTTACTGGGACAGTATGGGGAAATTTGAAACCATAGTAGATACTGAGAAACTGTATTAGAAACCATTAAGTCTTTTTCTGTAAAAAAAAAATTGATTTAGTAAATTTTTTTGTCAAGCATGAGTGGTCCATAAAAATTAATAAAAGTTATTATTCTTTTTTACTGCTGATCAAATAATTTTCATATGATTATTTAATTGTATTGAAAGATAAAAATTGGGACAACAGAAGCTGGTCAAATTTAAAACGTTTTTCATACAAAATAATATCAAGTGACGGGACGAACAAATAATACGCCTGGTGGTAAGCGACACACCTATCAATAATTGCAGCGCCACTTAGAGCTTTAAATCACAAAGGTCTGAGGGGCATTGCCACTCCGCTCGTCGCCTTATTATTTCACGTATTTGTAATTTCACCAGAATCCTTTCAAAACTGGTAACAGCAACAGCAGAAATTGGTAAGTTGGCAATACTACTATTCAGTTTGGGGTGTCAAGGCGTAGTGGTTGTGGTCTTTTAAATTATATTTATCTATCCCAGTTTATTGTTGAACATGGCAACCCTACCCAAAATTTGCTTTTATGAGGGTTTGTATGAAGGAATTTTATTTTCGGTACCCAACGAGATGGGGGACCGCCTTAGCATATTTAAATGTCTACCTTACATTATATCACGTTTTTGTGTAGAGTAAAAAATTACAAGTCAAAAACATTTCTATTCTTTCATTTACTTTGCTTGTGTACACCAACGTTTCCCAATCTTCTTTAGCAACAGACCCCTCGAAAAACAAAAGTAACTGTCACGAACCTCAAAACAAATCAAAAGCTTCACGGAGACCACCACGGCTAGGTCTCGTAACGGTTCCCTATGTAGTTCTATTTATGTCCTTTTTTTTATTACCCGAGGGAATCTGCTTACAGGTACCCCGGTCCTACGGGGGCAGGGCCGGAGTTATGTGGGACTGGGCTGTACCCTGAAGGGGAGCAGCCCGACCGCACCAAACCCCCGGGATGTTCCTCCTCTCCGCTGCAGGTGGAGGCACGGGAACGCTGTGCAACCGCACCAGCAGCTGGCCGCGCCCAGGTCAACCCCTCCCCGAGAATAGAGACACAACGGTCCCCCGACTCTAAATGTAAGGCTCGTCGAACACCAGACGAACCTTTCATCTCCATGCTGGGCAACGAACTCCCCTGTGTCCGCTACTCAGGGGCCATTGGGGCCAGGACAACATCCCTTCAACTGTGAAGTTCAGAGGATGCTATCCCAGCCCCCGCAGCGGATCTGTTGGTAGGCTCCGCGGCAACACCCTACACGCATCCGTGTGGACTCTCCGAAGAGAGTCCCTTGGAGCGCCCACCGCACGGACCAATCGCCCAAATTCGGCCGCGGAGGACAGGACGAGCGGCAATGACACACCGACACGTCTCCATCCATCGGCCGGCCCGTGAGTTCCTCTCAGCTTCACCGTGGGATGAAATCGACCACGGTTACTAGAGCCCCCTGTCACGACAAGGCGGGAACCCATCCGGGGGTTCATTTGCTTTGCTGGTCCACACCAACGGTTCCCAATCTTCTTCAGCAACGGGTCCCTCGAAAAACAAAAGTAGCTGTCATGAACCTCAAAACAGATCAAAAGCTTCACGGAGTCCCCTACGGTTAGGTCCTGTGACGGTTCCCTATGTAGTTCTATTTATGTCCTATTTCAACTCTATATTACATAAAAAAGAGCTACGTAACCTATCAAAATTTCAAGTTTTATTTTATTTGATGTCTTATTTTTATTTACTGATATACGTGAGTATAGATTCCCGTCGGGGGAGGCAGAGACCATCGATCGCCACTTAGCACGATCCTTACAAACCTCTCTTATTTGACCCATGTTTTGATACAAGCTTCTCACTACGCATTCCACCCTTTTTTAAGAACACGCTCAATTCGATCTGAGAATGTTCTTCTGTTGGGCCTCTTGTGTCCTAATACCTGTACGAGGGAAGGTCTCTACGCGGCAACGGACAGTGCAATCAAGGTAGCTACGTACTATTCAGGGTCAATATAGTTCTAAAATAAAAGAAGTATCAACACGATGAGAAGAAGAACGTTCTTCGTGGCCGTCCTTTTCCAATGATTCCTTCCACGTTAGCTTTCTTTCGTTAATCTACATTCATTCATCCGCTCGACGCTCCAAGTACTCAAACCACCTCAGCATACCCTTTTCTATTTTTGTCACTACATCCTTTTTCAATTTACACATCACATTCTTTACTCTGTCACACAACCGCACACCACATATTCTTCTGAGGGATTCCATTTCAACTGCATTCACTCTACTCTCATGATTCTTCTGCCATATCCAACAATCACTCCCATACGTTAGTGTTGGCACCAACATAGCATTATGTATCGCCATTCGTACCGAATATCTATGAGGCTTATGGCAACAAAAATTAAATTAAGAGTGAAAAAATGTAAAAATAACCAAAACAGATGCTTATTTTAAAACAAAAAAGGCATCATTAAGAAATATTACGTACTTAGTAATTAATTACAATCTAATATCCATAAAAATGCTATTTCAAAAATGTTTATTAAGATTCCGCTTTAACTTTTAATGAAATTAATATCTAAGAGGTATATTAAAAAGGGTGGGGTACCATAATAAGATTTTGGCAACAAATATATATATAATACGGAATTGGTCCTAAAATATGCTAAAAAAAAATAGATGTAAATTGAGTAATTCTTGTGAAAAAATTCGTCAAGAAATGTTTTTTTTATAACATCAAGGGACGGGACGAACAAGTCGTGCGCCTGATGGTAAGCTACACGTTCGTCCAGGGTAGTACTGTCCCGTGGAATTATATAAAAAAACTGAATTTTAATAAAGTGCCTGACAAACCGACCAGTCGCCTGGTCTCAAACTATGGAATTTTCTGTGCTATGTGTGCCAGAGCTACGTGATTATGTAGTTAAATTGGTCCTTTTTGGTCATGTCTTACAATAAATTTTATGTACCGCGCCTTCTGCATTCTCATTTCACTAAGGCTCAGCTATAAGTTCTGAGTGTTCGAATGTAACGAATTTACTACTCGCTGTATTATTGTTATACATGCACTCCGTCAATGGTTCTCGTGTCGAATCTGTATGAGTTGAAATAATCCGCTTATGCTACCAATAGTTCAATCTATGTCCTCCGTTCTGAGTAAAAAAGAAGACAAAATAAATTCCCAAGAGCCAACTTTTTACAGGATTCTTTAATATTTATAATACGCTAGAACTCTTTTAAAGTGAACTCTTCTTCAACGCCTCTAAATATATACGTGGCTGAGGAATGAACTTACAAAGTTCACACTGCGAACTTTACTGTGCATGTGGCGCAAAGATGAATTTAAATCTTAAGTGTCAAATTTGACATGCTCTTCACCCATGTATAGATTACTAATGATGATTGCAATTCGTTGTAACATAATCATATAAAGAAAACATTCACTCTTAAACTAATAAAATAAGTACCTAATTAAACATTTAGAAGTACATTGTATGTACTTGGTACTTGGTACTTGGTACTTGGTGCAACGGGCTGGCATCCGCAACTCGACGACGAAGCGCCTATTTTGCGTGTATTGTACATTGTATGTATCTTATATATCAAATATAAGACATTTGTAAACTTGCTCTATACGAGTACTTATTAGAAAAAAGTAAATTGTCCCTTATGTTTCTGCCCAAATCTCCCTGAGAAAATTTATTTATATTCCTCCTATTATTGAGGTGGTTAAAATATAACTGTTTAATGATTGTAAGCTAAATTATAAGAACTGTAGTTTTATTTATTTATTTATCATTACCAACATGTACAATTTGTGCTAAATTGATCGTATAAATATCAAAGTGACAGTATAATGAACCCTGTTGGGGCATTGCAATATACTACATTTAATTAACAGTAGTAGTAATATGAGTAGCAGTCGAGCTCCGTGTGAATGAGTCTGTTCAGGGAAGTACTACCACTTTCCTTCAAAGGAATATTATTATATATTTTAAGGGTTGTGTAATAAAGACTATTTCTGAACAATTCCATTTTTGGCTTAGAAAGCACCAGTTGTTTGATACGGCGTGAGCTACGTGTGAATTGGAAGTCGGTAATATTATTCCTTACAAACTTTGCAACTTCGAGTATATACAGAGTGCTTTTTTTATGTGACAGTATGGGAAAATCGGAAACCATAGAAGATACAAGGACTGTTTTAAGAACCATTAATTCTTTTTTAGTCTGTGTCGAACTCTGCAACCCCATCAGCCAACTGTTCTGAGAGCAATTTGCCCACTGACACTTAAGTTTTATAATTATTGGGACGATATCGGTCCTCCCTTGCTCCCTTGCCTCCCTCCGAATCAGAAATGAGGACATCCTCATTACTGATTCGATCTTGCTACGAAACTCCGAGCATTGCCCTTTTCATTTGCGTACTATATAATATATGCGATGTATGACTGTTAGTACGACTGCGTTTTTACTATGTCTTCTGATATACCATGTATAAAGCAAATAAATTAATTATTATTACGTCATTACTATATATTAAACAACCGGTAATATACAGATAAACGAACGGAATGCCTGGTAGATTTATCGCAGAAAATTCTCAGAAACTATTGGGAAAATTCAAGGGGATAACTGTTTAGTAGAAAACAACTCAAAATAATAAAATCATTACAAGGAGTTGAAAAAAAAACACTGCCTTTTTTATATGGTACGAGAAGTCCTCCGTACACGTTGTTCAAGCTTGTTTTGGCCAGGTAAGCATGTTCAAAGGTTTGTTCAATATTTACATTTCCATTGTCATCCTTTCGCAGACTTATTGACTTTTGTTAATTATTACAGAGATTTTTGAACCAGTGCTGTATACAGATAACATGTTTATTGTCTTAATATAGGAATCACACATTGTCTATCTTACATACAGAAACTGAATTTAATAGAAAAACACAATAAAAATGTACAACGAAAGAAAAGAAGGAATATATTTAATAACAGTTAATCAAACAACAATTTTTGTGTGCAGTAAGCCAAATTTAAAAAAATATATATGTCCAAAAGTAAAGTACAAATTTTTAGTTATTACATTGATATGGACAACGATGAGGTACATAAAAAAACAATGTGTTGACTGCGTAGTATGCATTCCAGTGATAGTCCTCTATAACTTCCTACGGACTCGTATACATAAAACATACATAATATGTGAAATGATGTAGACCCCGATAATATTATTTATATGATCATATAAACACCAAGTGCACATTATAGTGGAAATATTGCATTCAAATTTAGCATGTGCACGAAAGGAGGCACCCCGCACGATGTAGACATACCTTTCCTGAACTTCTGGCGCACCCTGGGCAACAATAGTGAGTACCTCGCGTCATTGGCAAATCCTTTCATCATGATTATTGCATTATACATAAGCATTATAGTGTATGCCGTTCATACGATAAGAAGTTTCAAACTTAACGCTATACAGGGTGAAAGTACCTTAAATACCGTAGATAGAAATTTTGACTGAAAGAAGACTTCAATGTTAAATTTCATGGTCTTCTTTTATTAAAGATGCTATGTTGTTTAGAAGAAAACAATCTTTACGATTTCGATCAGTAAAGTAAAATTATAGGTTTTCTTTCACATTAGGCGGGTTCGATTCCCGGTTCAGACTGGCGATCATTTAAAAATCTTTGAATGCAGTTCGAATTATTTTTAAAATCAAAATGAATTCTTCTTTCAGTAAAATTTTCTATCTACGGTATTTAAGGTACTTTCTCTCCATGTGGCATAGCCGTGAGACGCCCTGTATATTGTATATTATACCACAGGGTGTCTAGAGAAATAAAGTCAAAGTTAAAGACTATTTATTCCATAGGTAAAATAAATTTACACTTGAAAACGTCACATTTAAGCTACTGCTCGTTCACTACTCTGACCTCCCTGAGAAGAACGAGCAAAAAACTCTAGGGATTGCCCTTTTTAAGTAAACTTAAATGCTATGGAATACACTTTGAATCAAATTTGTGTGGATTCTGGAGCCATGTCGTCTTTCCATACATCTTTATCTTGTTAGATCGAAAAATCATATTACAAAATTGAAGACGTGTTCGTAGTCTTCAATTTTGTAATATGATTTTTCGATCAAAATATTTTTAATGTAGTTTTAACCTTAGGAAATGATAAACTTAATGTATGCTCTGGAATCTTATTGTAAAAAACGTATACAGTTCCCCATAAAAGAGTTGTTTACCTTGGCTAAACGACATCGTGGTACCATGAGTTTGGACTTAGCTCTAAGGTTAATATTATGGATATCTTCTTTCTTATTGAATTTATGTATATTTTTACGGGCATATAAAATATTTGAGTAAATGTACTGTGATGCCACAGTCATGATACCAGTCTCCTTAAACTTTTCTCTGAGAGAAACCCGAGAGCCTAGAGGGTACACAGAACAAATCGCTCGTTTTTGCAAAACAAATATGGTTAGAATGTCTGCCGCTTTACCTCACTTGAGAATCCCGTAGGACATTATACTACGGAAGAAACTCAAGTAAACTAGTCTAGCAGTACTAACATCGGTAAGCTCACATATTCTGCGGACTGCGTATGCAGCGGAGCTTAATCTGCTGGCCAGGGACGATATATGTAGAAACCATTGAAGTTTACTATCTAAGGTCACTCCCAAGAAGACTGCTTTATTAACAAGGTCTAACTTTTCTCCGTTTATTTTTATGCTTGGACTAGTCGATTTTACGTTAGGTAATTCAAAATTAACACATTTTGTCTTCTTGGCATTAAGCAATAAATTGTTAGCATTAAACCAATATACTACCTTAGAGAGGGTATCATTAATATGGTCATAGTTAATGTCATGTCTGTCTGTTTTAAAAATCAAGGATGTGTCATCAGCAAACAACACTATTTCGCAATGGTCCTTAACAAAAAATGGCAGATCATTAATATAAATCAGAAATAGGAAAGGTCCAAGTATTGAGCTCTGCGGAACACCCATTTTTACTGGAGAACCCAAAGAAGTCACTCCATTTATGTCTACTTTCTGAATTCTACCGTTGAGATATGACGAAACAAGTTTCACCGCCTTGCCATTTACACCATAATGTTCCAGCTTCCTAATAAGAGTAATATGATCAACGCAATCAAATGCCTTTGAGAGGTCACAGAAAACACCAATAGCGTTCTGGGACCTTTCCCAAGCTTCAAAGATGTGTTTTAGTAACGCTACCCCCGCATCGCTAGTCGATCTACCACTAGTAAACCCGTATTGTTCACTATGAAAAATATGATTCCTACAGAAATAGGACAGTAATTGAGTTAGCATAACCTTTTCGAATATTTTACTTAATGCTGGTAAAATTGAAATGGGCCTATAGTTGCTAGGATCAACTTTCCTACCGCTTTTTAATAAGGGAATAACCTTGCTGTATTTCATTAAATCAGGAAAAAACACCTTCGTCAACGCACCTATTGATAGCTACAGCTAACTCTGGGGATATAAGATCAATAACCGAGTCTATAACTTTAGTTGATATGCCCCAGAGATCTTCAGCTTTATAACATGTATTGATTTAAAAGCTTTTATGATGTCTTGTGGATTAACATGACGGAAATTAAATAAACTGCCACAAACGTTAACATTTTCCTTTAGGAGATCAATAGCAAGTGAAGGCGAGGAATTTAATGATTTTGTAGTGTTCACAGCAATTTCCGAAAAGAACGATTCAAAAGCTTGGGCTACTTTAGCTTTAGATTTTATAAGTTTGCTATCTAATTCTAAAACTATATCTCTATCGTGTTGTTTAACCCTGCCTGACTCTTTATTTATTATGCTTCAAGTAGTTTTAGATTTATTTATCGATTGTTTAATTTTGTCGCTGTGAAACTTCATCTTAGCAGCTACACAAACTTTTTTAAATATTTTTGAATAAAGTCTAACACATTCTATGAAATTGGAATTAGTATTATAAGTTTTCATAGCATATAGCTCATACAAACGAGACCTATTCTTATGAATACCTACTGTTGCCCAGTCGTTGAATTTAGTCTCTCTATGGAAAGTTAACGTTTTCGATTTAAATATATTATCAAATTCATTTTTAATTAAACCAAATATCGTGTTATATAAAGTATTTGGAACCTCCGGTATATGGGGTAGGGAATTTAAACTATTGCCGACATTATTTTAAAATCTAATGATTCGTTCTGTGGTAATCGGTCTGCAGAGAAATGGGTCTACCTTCTCATTTTCATCATCATTCTACTTGCTCAGTTTACAATTAAAAGAAGCCAATTGGCCACTATGGTCGGATCTTAAGCAATTTATTATTGATTTAGACACTGCGTCTGTGTTACAAAAGATGTTATCAATACAAGTAGGAGAGGAGGCAGTAATGCGAGTTGGTTCTAAAAAAAGATTAATCAAGTTAAAACTTTTAAATAAATTAATGATTCTTACAGAAGTAGAACAGTTTTCCAACAGGTTTACATTGAAATCTCCACACATAACTACGTTTTTTTTGGTTGGAAAAATCCGCTTTAAACTGTCTTCCATAATTAATTCAAACTCGTTAAAATTAGCAGAGGGGCCCCTGTATACACATAAGAAGCCAAACTGATCCAATTCCACACATGAAATCTCAATAGTTCGTTCATTCAATACTTTAAAAAGTTCGTTCAATACTTTAAAAAGTCTCGGTTGTGTTTTTGTTGTGGGCCTGTAGTATGTAATAAATTATTTCATCAAACCTGCACGTAAATAGTGCCATAACATGCAGGCAAAGTCGGCTGTAATGTGCTGAATATGACCCATGGGCTTTTTCATTACATTACTTTTTATTTATTTTTTAATTTAATTACACTTTACTTCTCTTAACAAAAAGTTTTGTGCTCGAAAAATCATATCAATATTTCATATAAGCTTGAAGTACGGACCGGCTTGTAGCTTACTATCAGACGCACGATTTGTTCGTCTTGATATTATTAAAAAAAGTATAGACAAAAAACCAAACATTTGCTAAATTAATTTTATAATTCAAATTTTACAGCATTCTTAGTAATTTTGAAATTATTTATATCTTTACCATAATATGTATATATGTGTTTTTGACTTTTAAAACATTTTAGTTCGTGTTGTATTATCAGTAGGTTAATTTATATTAAAAAAAACCGCCATTTGCAAATTCTGTTATTGTTGTGTTGTGGAGCGATATTTATTCATACAAGAAACAAAATTATCATTGTATTTATTTCCTCGCAAATATGATGAAAAACGTTGTATGTAGCACGGGCGGTAAAAATTCCATTATTATTCCTCAACCTTCGGCTTCGGGCTTCTAATAGACCCTCGTTAGTAATATTTTATTTACCGCCCTTAATGCACAAAGTACTATAGTAATTTAGTACCATTAAATGTACATTGGGAGTTTAGGGCTTTTCCCATTGTATTTTACTAGGTCTTAGAAAGATAGAGAAGAATATAAAAAAAAATACTTTGGATTATTAGGATTAAATAAATTTAAAAGCAGTATTCTTAATTATTAAAACTATAAAAAAGTACAATAAATACCTGCGTCATAATGAATTATCATTTTAGAAACCTCCGCTGTAGAAAGTGTTGTAGATTGATAACCCGTTTATTGTCTTACAATAAATTTAAATTAATATAAAAACAAAATAAACATGCAACGAAAGAAATGAAGAAATATATTTTATAACAGCTAATGAAACAACAACTTTTGCTTCTCAAAAATTACCCTTTTTATTATTTAATATTATTTACCCTAAATATATTTTTTTAAGTAGGTAATCTTAGATCTCTCAGATTTCAGAAGTATAATAATAATTCAAAGTGGTGTATTATTCAAACACCTTGTAGCCTGATTGCGAAAGTTTACGTTGAAGGCTACATTGTGGTAAATTTAACTCGCTGACTGAAACAGAGACCGCACGGATTTGCAATATAAGGGTTGTAAAACGCGAAAAATTTAAATATACTCTATAATGCATGAAGAAATTTTCGAAATTTCTTTAAGAATTTTGAGTAAGAAAGATAAAAATCATATAAGTTTAACAAATTTGTGTTTGGTAGGATCACTGAGTTCGGCATGACCAGCAAGCACTTGCTTATACTGACGAAAGAAGCCTGATGCATCAAAGCTATAGCAAATTTCAAAACTGAACTCAGTTGAATGGACACCTCCCCCCCTTTTCAAAAAAATTTTAAATTTATAATACGGATAAGTTGAGCTCCTGGTAGTAAGCGATACGCCTATCAATAGCAGTTACAATGCCACTCAGAGCTTTAAACGGCAGAGATCTTAAATCTTAGTTTCCCTGAGACATAAGTTGACAAGTCCCAATTACCTGTAATTTTACCAGCACCCTTACCATTACAAACCGAAACGCAATAATGCCCACATTACTGCTTGGCGGCAGAAATAAATAAGATGGGACTACTTCCCCGGACGGTTCAATGGAACTAAGTAAATCCAGAACGTGGGGTCGACAAAATGTTCCGATTGTTAATTGGTTCCACCAGAATACGTTAGAATTATTCCTTTAAATTCTTCCAGAACCGACAGATTGAATCAGCAGACCCTATGAATTTTTGTAAATGTATGCTACAGATCTTTTGTATTTTGTAAATTTTTATTTTTATTACAATATTTATTACAATAAGAGACACCTGTGAGTAATCTATGAAACTAAATGATTATCACTAGTATCAGGTTTCTTACCACGGTATGACTTCTTTTTATTTTCCCGATATTTCGGAACGGTTGCACGCTCCATGGTCACGAGTTGACTGGACGGCGGCAGATGACAGCTTTATGAGCAGACATATCTGTCTACCCTCTTGCGCTGTCGACGACTACCTTCATCGCGATTTGTTGTGGCGTTACCATTGTCACTCACTTTTTTCACACAAACCACACTCACTGTATCCACACGCGAAACTGAACTCGAGGTGTTTTTGTTTTTATTACTGCACGCACTAAGGACCGGATTCCATGCACTGGACAGTTTAAAACCATCATCACGGTTAAATGTTTTGTACTTCGTGATCTCTAGTGTGGATACAGTGAGTGTGGTTTGTGTGAAAAAAGTGAGTGACAATGGTAACGCCACAACAAATCGCGATGAAGGTAGTCGTCGACAGCGCAAGAGGGTAGACAGATATGTCTGCTCATAAAGCTGTCATCTGCCGCCGTCCAGTCAACCCGTGACCATGGAGCGTGCAACCGTTCCGAAATATCGGGAAAATAAAAAGAAGTCATACCGTGGTAAGAAACCTGATACTAGTGATAATCATTTAGTGAATAACCACGAAAGTCTTAAAATCTATATCTATGAAACTTCCCACTCAAACGGTAGCTTTGCACCAGAAAGTGATGTGAGATGTCGCTGTATTATGTGTACGTTTTCATTGAATATTCCGATATCTTACTACCATGATATTCATTTATATTTTGTAAAATTTCTCCACTAGTTTGTTATAATTATCAATACAAAGATCCAGTACAAAAAAAAGTTCGTTTGTCCTGACAGGACTCGAATCTGCGTCTGGATACCAAACTAGAACCACTGCGCTATCAACTGAGATACCGTTCGAGTAAAAACATCTTACGAATAAGCTAAGTGCTAAAACGCTTATGCTAAATCTGCTAAGTGTTTGTTACAGATCTTTTGTATTGGGTTTTTTCGACTTTTCTGAGTGATCTATTAAGCTTCTCATTCCGCCACTACCTTAGCAGCTACCAGAGACTGACGTGCGATGTCGCTGTATCGTTAATGGTGATGTTGGTCTAAACGAATTGCGTATATCAATTGAAAAATGTGCACAACTATACAATACTCGTATGCCTATGTAATTAAAAAATTTAACCAATTTAATTATGTCGTTGTATGATCAATGATTAACAAAATGAATGCTTTCTTTCATATTAAAATTTTTATATCAAAACATCGTACCTAATAAAACTTTACTATTATTTATAACGAATTTGATGACCCAACGTTTGCATTGTGGGCGCTGGATGGAAGTCTCGAGGCTCGATAGAACCAACTTAGGAAGTGAACTTTTCTCAATTGATTCTGGTATGATTGGGTATTCTGGGTCACTACCCAGAAGAAAAAATAACTAAATAAACTAAGTAATTGTTGATTGTATTTGTAATTATAATATTATTTGACTTCAAAACATGTTCTTTTTTTTTCGCCCGGGGGGATCTGCTTACAGATATGGGCAGGCGTGTAGCTTACCATCAGGCGCACGATTTGTTCGTCCCAATATCGTCCTGGCTATGTCAGCTGGCAGGTTAAATTGCCCTTGTTTTCGGCATTATAGTGATAAGCATGTCCGCTATGGTGCCGGTTAAGGAGGCGATCGATTAAGACATCAATAAACTATGTTCTTGTAATTTTATTTGGAATTTTAGCTTTTATTTCAATTTTGTTTGATTTTATTTTATTTCATTTTAATAACTTTTTATTGACTTTTTAATTTTTAATTTTGATTATATTATTTTCGTCTGAACTGTGTGTATTAATTTCAATTTCAATGTAATTTATTTTGATATGCGTCATTGTCGCTCGAAGTAAACGATTGTTATTATTATTTTTTTATTTATTTATTTGTTTTTTCAAACAAACCAAAGTTTCGGGCCCTTTACATCCCATAGTCACGTATGAACTGAATACGGCAATTTACATAATATTGAGGAAGAATGTCATAACTTCGGCGACGTTCATGACCCAGCTGTTAATGTTAGAGCGCTAGATGAGAGATTTCCGGTATAACAAATTTGGAAACGAACTTTTCTAAATTCGTACTGATCTGAGTGTTCTGGATAGCACCTTGGAATTATTTTTTTTGCTATGGTACTCACAAAACAGGAAATTCCGAAAGATAAGAGAAATAATTTTAAAATTGTTGGCACTACTGCTAGATAACATTATCATCACAGTTACTACGCAGCCAATTCAAAAGACAAAGTATATGATATATGAAATATTGAAAAATTAAGGTTGCTACGGCACCTTAACGATATCGCCGCATTGCTTGTTAGTTCTGATAATATTCTGCTACATTGTCTTTGCTAACAAGCAAGTGTTTCTCATAGTTTGTGCGAAATACCTGGTTCTCCTTTCGTTATTATAATAATAAATATGCCAGATCGTCGCTTGCTCTCGAAGTATTAATTTTCCGTCACTGTCACTGGTCAACCAAACGCGGTGGGAGTTTCACCCTTATGCTGTTGGCATACTATCAGTTTGTTAAGGTTTGGTGAGGTTTTTCGGATATGTTGTTTTTCTCTCATACAGCACGCTGTTCTGGCGAAAGAGTCCAGAAGTGTCCTGAGCAGAGGTCCGTGCCCACCTAGGTGCCCTGATGCCTGCTAGGTACTTAACTTTTTTTCTCTCAAGTTCAGTGGTATAATGCAAAATATTCTTCGTAAAAGAAAAGGATATGTTCTCGAAATTGGAATCTAGTGTGGCACTTTACTACTTCCAGCTTTGTGTGAGGGCTTACACGATGACCTGCTTCCACGTGTTAGCTGTCAATCATACAATTGCATCGCACTTCTTAGCATTCTACGACTGTAAGCTGTTGTAATAAACCTTATTCGAACATTTTATTAAAATGTTCCTTTATGACTGACCTGACTGTTCTACAAGATGAGATTGTGGATAAATGTGTATTTCTTAAATGGGAAAATCAAGAAGTAATAAGTACAAAAGTAATAAAAATGTACAGAGGATACGACCCAGACCACTTAGAAACAAACCAGTTTAGAAAATAACTTATATTGAATTTAACAAAAAATCGGCTGGCTCCGTGAATACCTCTGAATAAGCGCTGAGCCACAAAGTCTTTTTCTAACAAACCAAGCAGTAATGTGAGCATTATTGCGTTCTGGTTTTGAAGGGTATTTGCTGGTGAAATTACAGGTATACGGGACTTGTCAACTTATGTCTCAGGGTGACGGGCGCATAGGCAGTGCACCGCAGATCTTTGCAATTTAAAGCTCTAAGTGACACTGCAACTGGTATGGACAGGCGTGTCGCTTACCCCCAGACGCACGACTTGTACGTCCCGTGACTTTGTATTATATAAAAAAAAATTAACCCATGTGTTTGTTATTTCACCAGCACGTTCTCCCTTTAAAACTGGAACAAATTAATCTTCACATTTCTGTTTGGCGGCAGAAACAGGTGAGGTGAAAGAGTTTTCACAAGATTTACTACTAGTGAAAAATATAAATGTAAAAGTATAACAATTTTTACAAAGTAAAGAAAATCTTTTCCTTCGCAAAACAAATTTACTTATTGAATTTTTACCACAAAGTTAATATGTCGACTCATCCAAAGAACAGAGTCCGATGTGATTAAACAATGAAAATAGGATAAATACATAATCTCCTTATTCAAAATAAGGCCTAGCTATAGGTGTTTTCATAACTTGATGTAATATTTCGTTTCGGAAATATAAAATCGATCAATGGTTGCTCTGATATCCACACCTAAGAACAGCGAACGAAATGTATAATGTCTTGAGAATAAGCAGTCTTGCACATATGTCTTTGTTCTACGGATGAGTCGATGTAACTATGCATGTATGCTTCTAAGAAGTTTCAACAATTTGCAATTTTTTTTAATTTAAATTGTAGCGCAGAGTGACAGGCATATTGGAAGTGCCCCTCGGGTCTTTGCGAATTGAAGCTCTGAGTAGAACTACAACTGCTATGGACAGTAGTATCGCTTATCACCAGGCGCACCATTTGTTCGCCCCATCACTTGGTATCAAAAACAACAAAATGTTGCTACTTGCTGCATATACTTACGTTTAAACCTATATAGACAGTTATCTATACATTATTGCCAAATATTCATAAGATTAAGGTAAAAAAAAAAAACTATATTTCTACTACAAATATTTCTCAAACATCAAGCCTATCTCATACTTATTAAACAACACAAGTGTCCGCCTTAATAACCAGGAAGCGCCTAAAAATACTCGACAACAGGTGTTACGTGATAATGACTATACAGCCTCTGAATTTGTAATGAAGGCACTGAGCCACTGAGTACCGGGTGCAGAGAGGAGTGAGTTATCCCCCTTCTGTCTACAAAGGGGGTAAAGTGGGCGATGACGTCACATGTAATATAATAAATATACTAATTTTGTACCTACTATATTGTAATGATCTCACAGTGTAATATAATCGACATTAAATAGCAGGACTCCTAAACATTGAGAAGGATGGAATTTTCGTTATGAGATAAGGAGAAAAATATAAAATTAATGGATTCACCCCACAAAATATCGTCGGTATAATTGTGTATGTTGAATTTTTTAAAATAATATCAAGCGAAGGCACGAACAAGTTGTGCGCCTGGTAGTAAGCGACACGCCATAGCAGTTGCAGTGCCACTCAAAGTTTTAAATCACAAAGATCTGAGGGGCACTGCCACTGCGCGCGTCACCCTGAGGCATAAGTTGATAAGTTCTATGTGCCTATCTATAATTTTACCAGCACCCTTACCCTTCAAAACTGGAACGCAGTAATGCTCACATTTGTGCTTTGGCGGCAGAAATAGGTAAAGTGGCAGTACTTTCCTGGATGAACTCTTCTTTGAGACGTCAAAAAGACTGTGTGCGTAGAAATGTTACGGTATCTGAAATTGTCACAGTCCTTCCACATTTGTGTAGCAAATACCCGTAACATATCACGGAGTCTCGGAGCATTGAAATTTCACAAATATGGACCTTTACAGATTTTTCTAACTTGAAAACTACGTAACTTTTTTTATGTTAAGCCATTACAAAACTATTTATTTCCTATCTTCCGATAAAATTCTGATTTTAGACAGAACAATATTACTCCGAATACGGTTAATCCCCTGGGAATGCAACGCAAGTTTTGCGAATATGGCCTCGGTAACAAAAACTATTACCAATGATATTAAAGTTTGTTGATATGACGTGTCCTTTGATTTGACATACTTCGTATTAAAGCTATAGATGAGACTCAGTAGATTGTTCAGTGACTTAATTTTAATACTTATGTTATCTCGCAACCCTAAGTGCCCAAATCGTCTTGAATATCCATGGTCGTGAATCTCTGCAACTGTTTCGATGCATTTTACAACAACTGTCAAACTAACACAATATGGTTAGTGGGATTGGTATTGTTTTTTGTTTTGTACATATGTAATAGTAAAGAAAAATAGTCATCATGGTCAGCCACCATGACCACCACCACCATCCCACAAATGTGACGATATCGTGAGACCATCAGGCTGGTGGTCTGCCCACTGACCTTTTTGTTCCTCTTGGCCACCATTCCATGACTGCTTTGGTCCATCGTCCGTCTTCTCGTCTAGCCAAATGTCCCGCCTACCTCCCCTTAACCTCGTGATGCTATTACCCACGTTATCAACCTTCGTTTACATATAAAAATAGTATATACAATAAAATAACATCTTTCTAAATTAAACAATTCTGACAAATTAAAAAAGAACGTTGAATTAGCGGCATTTTTAGGGTAAATATAAAGAAAGACGTGCTCGGACCATTGGCAACATCGTCCGGTAAGTGATTTTTTTAATTTGGTTCGACGGGGTGTGGTGGGTTTTTTTTTTCAAAAGCACGTGTTCTCTACAGTGTATTTATTACCGGGTCGGTGGTAGCCCAGTGGCAGTACGCTTGCTTCTCAGTTTAATGGTTCGAATTTCAGTGATAGCAAGTAATTTATGATTTTAATGTTTAAGTTAAGTGCACCCGTAACATTTAACATCAATACCCCCCGCTAACTAGTGTTCGTAGCAGTAGAGGTCCTTATGAAAAAATTCATTCAGGGAAGTTCTGCTACCTTATCTATTTCTACCGCCAAGCAGTACTTTACTTTACTGCGTTCCGGTCTCAGTGTGACGGCGCAGCGGTAGTATCCATCAGATCTTTGCGATTTAAAACTCTGAGTGGCACTGTAACTGCTGTGGACAGGTGTGTCACTTAACTCCAGGCGCACGACTTGTGTGTTCTGTCTCTTGGTATCATAAAAGAAGACCCGAAAAAGAAACCAGCGCCCAACAGATGTATAATGGGTAGACGAGGATTTAGATCATACGACGTAAGGAACGGTCTAAAATTGCTATATCTCATTAGATTAAATTAGTCAACACTCTACAATATGAAATGTGCTATAAAATACGGTAGGATACTCAGTTGCTTATCTCAAAGAGTCCCGGGCGGCCTCTGAGCGCCTCCCAGATATAAATTCCCTTGATTTGATACAACTTTCAAATGACGACATGGACGAGTTTCGAAGTTTCACAAGGTTGAAACTAGTGTAAAAGCTTTTTACGGAATAATCTTTTATTATATATCCTTATAGGTACTGTAATCATCGAAGACGAAGATAAACAATATGTACAATATGTAAAATAATGACAATAAATAATATGTTTAAAACAAAAAATTGGGTGGTCAAATCCAATGCCTTTTTGTTTTTTGAACTGTAAACTGCATACACTGTAATGCTTGCTATCGTGGTGAAAGGATTTGCCATTCGGTGTACAGTACTCGCCGATTGTTAGCCAGAGTGCGCCACAAGTACAGGAAAGGCATGGTACGTCGTGTGGCTCCTTTCGTGCACGCCAATATTCCTCATAAATTAACTAGGGTATGTAAATTGTTTGGTACTTTATCAAAATTTACAATAAATAAATGTACTAAGTAAAAGAACTGAACACCTTTTTTTTCTTTTTCTTTTTTTTTTTTATAATACTAAGTGAAGGGAGGAACGAGTCGTACGACTGATGGTACGCGACACGTCTATCCATAATTGTTGCAGTGTACTTGAGAGGCAATGCCACTGCGCCCGTCACCCTGAAACACAAGTTGAAAAATCCCATGTGCCTGTAATTTCACCAGAGCCTACCACCTATTACTGTTTGGCGGCAGAAATTCGATATTTTAAAAGTAAAACTCATCTCTTTCCATTCAATGCCGTACAATAAATAAGCTGAAGTATTTCCATGGAACAACTCTTTCACAAGAAGCTCTACTAATACTAAATTAAGAAATCCTCTCTCTTCGTGTATTCTGATACAAAGGATACCAGTTTCCTTTATAAAAAGGTTTTATACTGTTAATAGTTTTTTTTATAAGTCTTCCCATTAAACCGTGTTTACTAATTGACATAAGAAATAGATGGTGGCAATACTTTCCTGGACGAACTCTTATATAATATACTTACTGTAACTAATATCGTTCATTAATATCATCTGTAAAAACATGTGAACCATTTTTCTAAAGAATTACAATTTCGTTGCGAACGAACATCATCGTATGATACGTCAACAATGTAACCTAGTCCAGAATACAAACAACCAGGGATAAAAGCTTTTAGCAAATTACCGAACAACTCTATGGAAAAAAAAAACAATTGAATGCTGTTTGATTTATTTGAAGCTTTATTATGCTTGAGTTTACGATAGCCATTTGCGAGTTGGCAAATAGTGTAATGATATTATTATTGTAACAACCCATTTATAATGTGAGCTCCTCTACTGATCCGCATCTCTCACGGTTGTGTAGGTTCAGTTTAGGTCATAGTCTAATCATGATAGTCCGTCGCCAGTTGAGAATTTCAAAATATTTTTTATCTACACAAATATCATAAACCTTCTATGATGTGTTCAAAAACCGCAAATTACGACCTACATAAAGATAAACTGTTCTATTAGAATAAATTTCTTATCAGTGAAAATGTTTATATTGCTCAATCAAATTCGATTTAATATTAAATTAAAATTTCGAACATCTCCGAAAAACAAAACAATTTAACCTCAATTCTAATATCAATCGAAATGGAAGTTTTATTCGAAATGAAATGTCAATATCAAACAATTTTGACAAATTTCACACGTTACTTGATATCTAATGGTATCATAGTTGGGGCCATCTCAAGTTTGTCTATGAATTAAATAAAAACTACGGTTATGTGACATGCGTGAGAAAAGTTTTTATTTGTCGCCCTTTCGCCAGTTGTAACATGCGGTTCCTGAACACATCATAGAGAGCTTATAATATGTGTGTAGATAGAGCAGTGTACGTAACTGTATATAATTAGGCATTAAAACACTCCTGTGATGTTCTCACACTCGTATTTTAATGCCTTTCATAATGTAACAGTCACATAAACTACTATTTTATACCAAGCGACACGCCTGTCCGTAACAGTTGCAGTACAGTTCAGAGTTTTAAATCGCGAAGAGAGGGGCAACATACATGACGGGCAATACGGACATATATTTGAAAGTAAAATCCAAAAGAATTATCTTCTTCAATTTACTATCAAGTAACGGAATGGACAAGCCTGGTGGTAAACTACGCAGTATTACAGTTCCAGTACTATTCAGATCTTAAAATTGCAAATCGCCCATCACCTAGAGACATAAACTGAAAATTTACCTGTAATTTCACCAGCACCTTCAAAACCGGAACGAAGTCATGTGAGCATTACTGCTTAGCGTTAGAAATAGGTAAGATTACAGTACTTCGCTGGACGAACTCCTTCGTGATGGGTGTAGTGGCAGTGCTCTTTAGAGCTTTGCGATTTTAAGCTCTGAGTAGTACTGAACCTGTTACACTGCGTAGTTTACCACCAGGCGCATGACTTTTCATCCCGTTACTTGATATCATAAAATAAAGAAGATTATTCTTTTGGGTTTGGTTTTTAAATACATTTCCATATTTGTAAACTTATTTGTTTTCTTTTTTCTCCTAAAACCGTATCAATGATCAATGTATTGCGAACATTTAAAGGTCCCCAGTGGGCTCGTCCGCCATTTATTTCATTTCCTGCGGCCTA
>NW_020654422.1:4015285-4048209 GCF_003589595.1 Hyposmocoma kahamanoa
GATGTTTGTATTAATAATTATAACAAACAAGTGGAGTAATTTGACATAAAAAAAAAATTGGATATTAATTCAATAAAAAATTAAATAGAGTGTATAGCGACATCTCTAGCCAGGGCTGGCAGCTGTAAAGGTATCTAACTGGGTGACGAAATACTTAAAATTTCTTAAAGATGGCGCTACGGCTAACTAGTCGTTGAAAAAACCAAATACAATGATACGACAACAAACACACAGAAAAATTCGTGAGATCCGCTGGTTCGTTCCGTGGCTTAGTTGGTATAGCGTCTGGCACGGTATGCTGGAAGACGTCGGTTCGAATCCGGCCGGATCGAAGGAATTTTTGTGAGTGATAATAATTATAACTTAGTTATCTAATTTATTTTGTGATGACGGGTAATGCTCATATTACTGTTAGGTGGAGCAATATCTAGGTACGGTGATAGCACTTTCCTGGACGAAATCTTCATAAGGATCTCTACTGGTAGGAAGAACGACAGGAAGTTAGGCCAATTCCACACGGCGCATCAGGAGAACCAAGGTTCTATCGCTTTAATTGAATGAATACTGAGTTCTATATAACAAAACGAGCTACAAACTTTTGAGTTGAATTCCAATGATATTTTGTAATTCACTTTATTGAATATCAGTATGTCTCACCACTATAACATTCAATTATTTTTTGTGAAATTGCTCCACTAGTTTGTTATAATTTTAATACAAGGATCGAAACACTTCTAATAAAAAATACAAAAACGAATCAGCGGACGACTTATTTGCCGTAGCGCCATCCGTGACAAATCTATTTTTTCACTGAGCCAAAAAGTCGTCAAAAACCGAAACAAAGATGCAACAAGCACATAGAAAAATTTGTGAGGTACGCTGATTCGTTCCGTGGCTTAGCTGACATAGCGTCTACCACGGTTTGCTAAAAGGCGCTGGTTCGAGTCCAGCCGGATCGAAGGAATTTTTTCAAAGTGTTCCGATGTTTGTATTAAAATTCCAATGATACAGTTTTTGTCTTACAAATCAGTGCTATAGTTCCAGGTATTTGAACGGTAGGTGCCATTGGTTCCAATGGTTTACCAGCATTCAATATCTTTAGAAGAATTGGAAAAGCTGTAAACTGAGTCTTAAAGTAACCACTGAACAATTCGAAAATCAAAAAGCGTACCTCAACATTGGAGGGTAAAGTTTGAAAAGTTGCCACTATAATTCAGCAATAAAGCAGCTTTCATCAAGTTTCCACCAAGAATTATGCAAGATTTATTTATTGAACACTGAAGTATAAGCTTCTTCTCGACTAGACGGATTTTGCATTTTTTTTCTTACACGTTCAAAAATATTTTATCAGTTAAGAAATAAACAATTATGGATTACTATAGACACTCAACACCCGCTGTCTAAGAAATTCTCTGTACTCTGGTTAACGAGCAACTAAATTCAAACTAAAATTCACTCCGGACCTCCGGAATGTTACCGAGAATCTCCAACCGAGAACCAATTTAGAATAGGTAATTTGCCAAATTGGTCTTACTGGGAATCGGATCCGGGACCTACGTAAGTATGCAGCACCCACAGTAACCGTTTTGCCACCGAGGTCATCAAATTGATATTCTGCATAGAATTGGAAGATATTTGTAAATATTTGTATATATTTACAATTTTTTTTTAAACTAAGCAACAAATTTTTTTTAATTAACATTTTTTTAATTGATTAGATCGATCACATCGCTGACACTTTATTTGTTTCAAATAAAAGAGATATACAAATTTAGGAGTAAAAACTAACTTTTGACTACTAAAGTACGAGCTAAATATTTGCTTGCAAATTATGAACAGGCACTTAACAGTGTGAAAAAATAACATACACAAAAAATACGTAAATAAGTAAATATAATGCACCAATTCGTTGAAATAAAAACAAATTTTAAAAAAAAGTCAAATTTAGCCATTATGTGAGAATAAAAAAAAATATATTTTTGGTTGGATTAGAACCGAACATCACAACACAAAGTATTCAAAACAAAAATGAAATTATTGTTTGCGTCCTTGATTATTTAGTAAAATTGCAACGTTGAAAACTTCTGCTTGCGTTCATGGGATACGTTGCCAGACCTCTGTTTTGACATGGTTTTGACAAATTAATATATATTGTATTGTAACCGGCTGTCTACCGTCGAGCACGATACTTACGAGATATGTAGTTGGACATAGTTATGCAAACTATAACCTACCCACAAAATGTCACTTTCGAGATTTTTAGATTTTTGTAAAAACATTGTGAAGAAATAAATAGGTTAGTTATTTGAGACTAGAGACGCCCAGTACTCGTTTGCTACTCGGTACTCGGTGTACTCGGCCGAATAACTCGGTTCATGAGTACTCGGTTATAATAAAGCGTCACAGCTATAGACATAATAAAGTAAAATCAACAATATATTTAAAATATTCAAAAGAGATTTATTACTAGAAATTGTACACAACTGTAACAATTTCTAGTAATTTAGTAATTTAAACAGGAAGTTTATATTATTAATATTTAAAATTTTTTTTTATGCAATGGCAAGTTATGATGTAGGAATATTTACAAGGATTTCTGCGCGTTCAGGTATTCGTCTGTTCCTTTTTTCTTCATATACAGTACCCGCTTCGGCAAATAACCTCTCGCTATACACAGTGCTTGCAGGTGCGCATAAAAACACTCGTGCTAACTGTGCCTGTGTGTGTTTTGGATATTTTGTTTTATGCTCTGTCCACCATTGGAAAGGTCTCTGCTCTCGCGACAATAAACTTTCATTGACATATCGGCCTAATTCTAGAGCAACGGGAGCTTTTAGGATCATCGCGTTCCGGTTGTAATGGAGCGAGTAACTCGACCGAGTACTCGGCTCGGCAAATGTTAAACCGAGTAATATTCGGTTCTCGGTTACTCGGTAAAACTTGTACTCGGCGAATCTCTTTTTGAGACAAACGATGTACTGTAGCAGTGAGAACGATATAATAGGGAAACTATTATATTATGTAGCAAGAAAATGGAAAACACTATCTGTTTTATTACAAACCCGTTCTAATTAAAGTCCTAGTACTTTTTGCTTTTTGTTTTTTGCTAACTGGGTTTAAACCATGGACTAAATAATACCTTATTATAAAATGAAGTTTACCACTAAACCATGGATTATCTATGGTACTAAAGTTAAACCCGTGAGACCCCTAGTTTATCTCTGGACTAACTTCGGTGCGTCAGTCAGATGTCAATCGACAACTTTGTTTTGAGGTTAGCGTGAATTTATTTCGTGGTGTCGTTATATGTATAAATGATATTATTGCTTTTTCGTAGATTTAAGACGATACAGCTAATTTACATGGTGTGTCCCAATCAGTTGTGAGCACAACATGTAAAAGGGTGGCAGACATTTTGTCACGTATGTCCCGAAGGTTTATAAGAATGCCTGCTACCGTAAACGAACAGGCGGAAACTATTAGGAAATTTCGCAATATCGCCAATTTCCCCACTGTAATTGGCGCAATTGACTGTACTCATATAAGAGTAAAGAAGTAAATGCTGATGGGGATCAATTACATATTAACAGAAAAGGATTTTCTTCAATAAATGTACAGGTATTAATACAAATATTTTAATTTTAAATTGTGATTGTCCAGTTTACTCTTTACTAACACCCAAAATACTGGTACCAATAGAGAATAATTTGATTAAATTCCTTTTGGCAACCAATGTATTATGTATTGTACATGTATTATAAAATTACAGAGAATGTAAAGTTCTAATAAGCTGTCATTTTTCAGGTGTTTTGTGATGCTGACCTGAAAATGATAGACATTTTACTAGGTGGCGCGGCAGTGTACATGGCTCTAGAATATCTAGAGAGTGTAGATTGAAGCAGAGGTTTGAGGCTGGTACATTCTCTGGAATATTACGGGGCGACAGTGGCTATCCATGCACTCCGTACTTATTTACTCCAATATTGAACCCCACAAGTTCTCAAGAAGGAAGGTACAATAGGTGTCATATATGTACCCGGAATACAGTGGAATGATGTTTTGGGTTGTGGAAATAACGGTTTCGTTGCCTATTAAGAGGCATGTTTGAGGACGTAGAAACAGCAAAGAAAACAATTGTTGCATGTGCGGTTCTTCACAACATTACCATAGACATGAGGGAGGACGTGTTTCCTGGTGAGGATAGCTTTGAACAACCTTCATCTAGGGAACCTATTGCACAAAGCTATATTCCTAATTCAGTAAGAGGAAATATTAGGAGGAGGCAGTTCTGAAAAGAAATGCATTTTTAATAAGTAATTTTTAATACAAATTGTCGTTCCTTTCTCTTTATTCTCTTTTTGATTCAATGACATGTTACTATTCAGTACCAGTTTTTTTTAGATTCTAATAGTGCTATTTCTAATTCTATTTTTTTTATTTGTGCTATTTTGATATTATATTGATGTTCCACTTCCATCATTTCCAAGTGTCTTTTTTTAATATCTGCATTGCTTTTTACAATCGACTGGCGCATGTCCTCACTTCTGTAAAACCAAATAGAATAATATAGGTAATAATATTTTTTTAAATTATTATTTCAGTGAGAAAAGTATGCATTAAAAGCAAAAAGACATTGAAAAAATTTTGGTGCTTGGGGTGGTACACAAATGCACAATCCATTGCACTTCAGTCAGGTACTCCAGTTGAGCGACCGAAGCATTGGTTTCCCCAAACAATTGCAAATATTAAAAAGTACATTACATGCTATATAATATATCAGACCAAGTGTTTATTTCAATATACCTATTTTGTAAACTATTTCTTCTTATTTTTACTGCCCTTGTCGCCACAGTCCCATCATTTTTTAATGTCACCATTTTGGCACTTTCTTTTTCTTTAGTTGAATAGTTGGATGTTGCTAAAATTATTTAAAATATTGTATATGTACCAAACTAAAGTTTTCGAAAATTAAATATGAATTTAAAATTAAAACAAACTTGTGATAGTCATTATTTTATATTTTTACTATTATTATTACCTTGCACCTCCAAAACAATATGTTCCAGATTTTCCATGTTCACTGTGTCGGTTATTCCACAACTAGGGCCAAGCTCTCTGTGGACATGGGAACTGGAATCTAAAATGAATAAAAAATTGTATTTATATAATAAAACCAATGTTATTTCTTGCTGTCATTTTGATAATAATTTAATAAGGTACGTATTTTATACTTTATAGGAATATTATTATTATCGAAATTTATAGTTAATGTCGTTAATAGTAGTGTAATTAATTAAAATTAAATTGCATGTATAATTCAGAACCTGAGGAACATCATATTGAATTGTAAATTGCGTGCTCTAAAGACTGATTACAGAGCACTACCTATTAAAATAATGTGAAAAATGTAAAAATTGTAATTAGATATATGATACAAGTTATTTAAAAAAAAAATTACCACTCCATTACTATCATGGTCATTGACTTCAACAATAAAATCGTGAGGAGCAATTGCCATTATTTCCATGTCCTCAGGAGAAGGTGATTGTGGCTTGGCGCCACCTCCTATTTTTAATTGCTCTTTCCTATGGCTGGGTAAATTTAATTTTGTAGATAGTTTCATTCGTTTCCAAGCAAACTTGATCTCCCCATCCGATCGGCATTTTCCTGTAATATCGTTGAATCTAAAAAGAATGCTGATATTGTAATAATTTCAAGAAATTGTACTTATATACATATTATAGCATAAGCAATAATTACTTACTTAATCGATGTATTTTTCCATTCTTTTGTCATCATTAGAAAGAAACTTTATTTAATATTATGAGCGCAAACGTAAATAATTTTGATTATCTCGCTTTGAATTCGAGCAGCCCGCAAGTACTACTTCACTCTCTGGTGTTCTGCCTAAATACATAAGTCAATTTCACTCGAGGGGTGGGTTGATTCGTGTTTGCATAACATGCTCAGTTCTTATATCCTTTGATATTTTTTGGTTTGATAGCATGTGTGTATTTTAGGTACAATGCCATCTGTTAGCGGCAATCAATATTATGTTAAATAAAGCGGAAGGTCCAACTACCACACTCTTACCGTATCAGGGCGTATGGCGCCACCTTATAGGAGAAATTATTGTAGGCGCGTTATCGCTCAAGGTCATCGACGCTTGTCAGCGTCTTAACTAAATAAAAAGATACATAATGTTTTCTATTTATGGCTATATAATATAATAGTTTCCCTATATCGTTCTCACTGCTACAGTACATCGTTTGTCTCAAATAGAGATGCGCCGAGTACAAGTTTTACCGAGTAACCAAGTACCGAATATTACTCGGTTTAACATTTGCCAAGCCAAGTACTCGGCCGAGTTACTCGGTTCATTACAACCGGAACGCGATGATCCTAAAAGCTCCCGTTGCTCTAGAATTAGGCCGATATGTCAATGAAAGTTTATTGTCGCGAGAGCAAAGTCCTTTCCAATTGTGGGCAGAGCATAAAACAAAATATCCAAAACTGGCACAGTTAGCACGAGTGTTTATATGTGCACCTGCAAGCACTGTGTATAGCGAGCGGTTATTTGCTGAAGCGGGTAATGTATATGAAGAAAAAAGGAACAAACTATTACCTGAACGCACAGAAAGCCCTGCAAATATTCCCACTTGCCTTTGTTAAATTATAAATATTAATAATGTAAACTTTCTTTTTAAATTACTAAACTGCTAGGAAATGTTACAATTTTGAATATTTTAAATATATTGTTGATTTTACTTTATTATGTCTATAGCTGTGATGCTTTATTTTAACCGAGTACACCGAGTACCGAGTAGCAAACGAGTACTCGGCGCATCTCTAGTCTCAAATAACTTACCTATTTATTTCTTCACACTGTTTTTACAAAAATCTAATTATCTCGAAAGTGACATTTTGTGGGTTGGTTATAGTTTGCATAACTATGTCCAACTACATATCTCGTAAGTATCGTGCTCGACGGTAGACAGCCGATTACAATACAATATAAATTAATTTGTCAAAACAGAGGTCTAGCAACGTATCCCACGAACGCAAGTTACGCAGCAGAAGTTTTCAAAGTTGCAATTTTACTAAATAATCAAGGACGCAAACAATAATTTCATTTTTGTTTTGAATACATTGTGTTTTAGGTTCTAATCCAACCAAAAATATTTTTTTTTATTCTCACCTAGTTCTCAGGCTAAATTTGACTTTTTTTAAATATTTTGTTTTGATTTCAACGAATTGGTGCATTATATTTACTTATTTACGTATTTTTTGTGTATGATATTTTTTCGCCCTGTTAAGTGCCTGTCCATAATTTGCAAGCAAATATTTAGTTCGTACTTTAGTTGGCGAAAGTTACTTTTTACTACTAAATTTGTTATTTGTCTTTTATTTAAAACAAATAAAGTGTCAGGATCGAAATAAATACCATTTAAATAACCACACCAAATATGGTAGTAAGCAAGTTTGGTTTGCCCGAGAAAAATATGTCAAAAAATAACCACCAGAGTCTCACTTTAATCCAGTTTTTGTATTACCTGTGGCAATAAGCAATATTCTAGGATTTTCAAGCTACACTTCAAGATACGTGTTACAGGATGTACTATTTTCAAAGTTCTACGTGCTATGTTATCGCCTAAAAATTTACACTAAAACACCATATTTAAGCGATATTGGACACATTCATTGCATTGTTATTTAATTATGCACTTCTATTTGCACCGTGAACGAATAAACACACTATGTAAGATTGTTCCCGTTTCTCTTTACATCGATAACCAGATGACAT
Source organism: Hyposmocoma kahamanoa (assembly GCF_003589595.1). Lineage (NCBI taxonomy): Eukaryota > Metazoa > Arthropoda > Insecta > Lepidoptera > Cosmopterigidae > Hyposmocoma > Hyposmocoma kahamanoa. The sequence continues at coordinate 4,023,090 of NW_020654422.1, forward strand.
CTCAACTACCTCACTGCACAACCAACTTAATATGAGATGACGACCCTTTTTTTTACGTGGGGGAAATCTGCCAGGATTAAGAAGTCTGAAAGCAAAAGATGAGAATTATAAATTGGAAGCCTTTGTCTATGTATCTGTCTGTGGCATTGTAGCTCCCAACTGATGGACAGTGCCACTACCATTAGTTTTCAGTGAGAGTTCCCGCTAGCGACCGCGTAAAATATTTGTTATACGAAATGTTACTTCTTCCTGTGACCTTTGGGAATGCTGTATAATTTGCCACAAAAAATTGTGAAGTAATTTACGCAGTCACTAGCGACAGTTGGCACTGGAATCCGTGGTAGAGACAAGATTTCATTTAGTTGAAGTCTAATTCAACTAAAATGGTTTTTAGCTATATATAATGAACATAGCTTCTGCTGTTTAAACCACATTTATATATTTTTTTATTGAATGTCACAATGATACCTAAAGCCCATGATATTCAATTATTATTTTGGTGAAATTACTCCACTAGTTTGTTATAATTTTTTTTTGCACACACTCTAACCCTGGATCGCGGGTGCAATGGACACACACTTAAACAACCACAAATTACACCCAAACTCACGAGAGAAATAAATTTAGGCCATACAAATATTATATATCTCCGGGCCCGCGAATAGAACCCGGGACCTCTGCGTGGTAGTCCAGCATGATAACCGTTCGGCCACAGAGGCAGTTAAATTTATTAATAACAAAGATCAAATACTTAGAAAAATTAATTCGATTCGGCAGGATTCGATGCAGCACCCTCAGGCAATCCATACCGTGCCAGAACCAGCAGACCTTAAGAATTTTTCTGTGTGCTGCTTGCAGATCTTTGTTTTTGGTTTTTAACGACTTTTTTGCCGAAGCGCCATCTGTGAGAAATATATTTCTTCACTCCTCAGAGAGATACCTTTACAGTTCAGTTACCTTGGCTGACTAGAGATGTCGCTATATTGTAATTTTATGTTTTATTGAATGGAGCATTTTGAAATCTTAAACGTTACATTTACATTAGCTCTTTTGCCAGTTACTATCATAAGATGCATATTTATTTTACTTCCTTCTTCGATCAACTTTAAATTTAGTATACCGAATCCGATAATATGGTTACAATACTATGATAACTTTTATCTGATGCTGCATCAGGATAGTCTGTAGACTACCGAATTCCTCATGAACTTACATTAAATTTGTCTCAGCGATTTGTTAGCTTATGGTTGGTGATTTCATTGACTTTAGAGTAAACTATCTTAGAACAGTTTGTTTTAATTTAAATTTAATTTTTTTGCTCTTTTTCTCAAACATGCTAAGAAATATTAACTTTTTTTAAAAGAAATAACATGTAAAGTGCTCAATTTTCATCACAAAATAAGTTCAGAAACAAATAATTTCTCAGTTCATTCCGCAAAATCTGTATGAAAATCCTACTTATTTTTCTGCTGCGTTACATTTTTAAAATTTTATCATTGCATACATCAAAAATATCGAAGTGACAAAAGAAAAAATGCCTTAAAAACCAAGTCGTGCCCTTGCTGTGTCAACACACGAAGTGTTTGTTTTCTAAGTCTGTTTTGAATAATGTCTATGGTTATAAATACACAGGGTATTTATTCGCGTTCCCGCTTTTTACTTACCTTATATTTGTAATCATGTGTCACATTTCCTTGCATTTATTGAGAGAAGCTCTATATAAGCTTCGGTGGAAACAAGAATTGCTTGACTCATAAGTAAATCGTACTCTTCCAGTAATTGCTTAGTTCCTGGATGGTGACAATAATGTTCTGTCTATCTATTCTTGAACCATGAAGTTTTTCCTGAAAACCGCTTTAACGGAAAGTCAACAGGGAATAATTGCCTTTCACTTATCGGCTCTGATTCGGCTTTGGCGTGACTGTTGAATAACTTAGCCGGGTGAAGTCCATTATTGATTGGAACAGGTGCGCACTTAGTTTTAATAACCCCACCTAAAGGTTTAATCTATACAAAAATGATTGTGTGAAACCTTTTCAACTTATTCGACGACTGCTTACAAGAAAATGATATTTAATGATAAGAAGCATTATGGTGGCTTCGATATATTTATTTAATTATAAAAACCATGTTTTGTTTATAATACTTAGTGATGAGACGAACAAGTCGTGCCTAGTGGTAAGCAACACGCCTGTTTATAGCAGTTCTAGTGCCACTCAGAATTTTTAATCGCAAATATCAAAAGGGCACAGCTACTGCGCCTTATTATTAGTATAGTATTACGTACATTGTGTACGTGGAATTACGTCTATTTGCTAAGTTTTATTGAAATATCCTTAAATTCGCCACTATACAGGACTTGACACTGGAGATAATAAAAATCGGTTCTCACTACTCAAAGTATATTGAGAGAAAAATGCCTTAAATTGGAGAAATAGCAAAATCAACCATTAAAATAATTGCTCCTAAGTAAAACTTAGGCGCTATTTATAAAAATGAATCTTCATGCGTGAACACTGAACATAACCTTTGAGATGGATGGTTTTCTTTAAAATGAACTGGAACCACTATGGAAGTACTCCCTTTCCAACAAAAAAAAGAATCATGAAAATCGGTTCAGAAATACCGGAGTTATCGCGTAACATTCATACAAAAAAATAAATAAATAAAAATAAAGTCGAATTGAGAACCTCCTCCTTTTTTGAAGTCGGTTAAAATTATTGCATATTATTTAATCTGATATTTCAAAAGATAGATATCTATATATACTAATTTCATATTTATGAAGATACAGTCATGCGTAGATTTTTTAAATACAAATTTAAGTGCACATTTGACCTCCATCTCACCTGATGGAAAGTGACGATGAGGTCAATGATGGAGCATGCACACCTAAATAACGCCTATTTACTCTCACCTTGAAAAGGTCCAAGTTATAACGTTGAGGGAACAAGTCTGCAGGCAGGGAATTCTACTCCATAGCCGTTCGCCATATAAATGTGGAAGCGTAACGCTTCGTGTGAACCTTTGGAATATCCACAACATAGGGGTGGAATCCAAACCTACGTCTAGTCTAGTAGTAGTAGTAGTAGATGATAGAAAGGGGAAGGCGGAATTAAATCGTGTAATTTCATCGCACACTTTTCGTGATATGTCCTGTAAAATACCGATAGCAGGCAACTTTACGGCGGTGTTCAAGGTTCTGCAGCTTCGCCTCTACTAATTCCGAGTCACCTATAAGCCTTTTGTCACGCTTGTCAATGAATGAACGAATGAATGTATGAATGAATGAATGAAAGAAAGAATGAATGATAATTTATTACTCTCACAAGGCTTACTTAAGACTAAAATACAGAGTTTTGTACTGTTATGGACATTGTGAGAGTCTGGTGTCAGTACTAAGGTTATATCTCTGTATAACTAATCACCAGGCTCCCTCCCTCTAGGCTAAGGTTAATGACTGCTCTTATTAATTCCAACTCAGAGAAGCTTTGTAAAAGGTAAGTGGAATAGTAATAAGAACTCATAAGTAAAGTGTGTGTGTGTAGGCGTGTGTGTGTGTGTGTAGGGGTGTGTGTGTGTGTGTGTGTGTGTTTTCGTGCATATGTGCGTGCGTGCTTTCGTGCAAGCGTGCTTGTGCACGTGCCTTCGCGAGTATGTATCTTGTAGTAAAGTGCGTATCAGTATCATGTCAAATTGATGTCCTAACATTAGATTTTGATATTGACACATCCACACATATCATAGCCCTACGAGTAGTTAGAGACCTGCTCTTGGGATCGCATGCCAACTGGCGTGACAGTCATTATGCGCTATGTAAGGTAGACATTAAGAGTAGGTCACTCAGAGTGACCTGGTTCTCTTTTGGGAGGCAATCCAGTAAAGAAAAAAATGTTGACGATGGTGTATGAGGAGGGAGATCATTGAAGAGAGGTTATCATAGCCTCCGTTGATGCGTAGTCGAGACTGGAAGTTGGTGATTTCAGAATTACAATGATACCTAGTAGGAGAGTAAATTGACAGGCGGTTGTTTAGTTCGTTATAAAGCATGCCTCCCATATAGCACAAAAAACTTCTGAAGAATGATTTCCTGTAGCCTGTTCTTGGGCAAACATTTAACTTTCTGCGGCGATCTGACAGTAACGTAGGGTCATAGGTAAGGAGGGAATGCTTCTTAAAAACTGTTTGAAGAACATAAAGTTGTCTTACTGATAAAACTCCAAGGAGACCATAGAGCTTATCGGTTGGAAAATAGTAAGGTTGAGAAAGAGCAACTTTTATAATGGATCGTTGTGCTCTCTCAAGTTAGGACTACAGTTTTAGATGGCCCGCCCCAAGTGGAGATACAGTACCTTTCAATGACTGATACAATGCTTAATACAACATTTTAATGATATTAATATCTGCAACATATGTAACGTTGTTGAAGATGTACATAACTTTTCTTAATTTTGATGAAAGTGCATTGATGTGGTGGTGAAAGCCAAGACGATTGTCAATAATAATCCCCAAGTATTTGATGTGAGTGGTGCTATTGAGGTCTGGGCACGAACATACGCCCACTTTCAGCTCTTGATCATTGCAGGAGTGCACCTTTATTTTGAGGGAATCAGAGGTTGGTTGGTCCTGAGGTCTTGTAGTAAAAGTCAAGAACTTTGTCGTCTCGATATTTAGTGTGAGTATATTGCGATTTAACCATTCTACAACAATATTAAGACCTTTTGCGCCGAGCCGAATGCACCCTCCCAAGTGTCAGAACTAAAGAGCAGGGCAGTATCATCTGCAAAAGTAATTATTTTACCGTTATGAAGAGACAGGTTACACAGGTCATTTATGTATGTTGGAAACAACGTGGGGCCGCGGACACTGCCGTGCTGGACCCCAAAACTCACTGGTTCGTCACCACTAACCCAGTCCCCGATGTGCACAGACTGGGACCTATTCTGCAAATAGCTGGCAAAAAGTTCTAACTGGAGATTTCTGATTCCCAAGTATTCAAGTTTATTCAACAGGTGGGAAATCGCAACTGTGTCGAACGTTTTTGCTAAGTCCAGAAAAATTACTAATACCTTGTTATTCTCGTCCAAATTGGTTACTGTGTATTGTGTCATTTCATGTACAGCGTCATCCGTTGATCTGTTTGAGCTAAATTTAAATTATTAAGGAGACAGTAGATTATGCTTCTCTAGATATTTGTTTAATCTATTATTGAGAAGGCGTTCCAATATCTTAGACAGCGCAGGTAAGTTAGAAATCGGTCTATAGTTTTCGACACAGTTCCTATCCCCGGCCTTAAATATGGGACGTATGCGAGATCTTTTAAGAGGTTGCGGGAAATTCCCTGTGGTGAAAGGGAGATTACAGATATGGGTGATTGATGGAATCAGAATACCACTAAATGATTTTAAAAGTTTTGACGATATACCATCAATTCCCACCGCACTGTCAGTCTTAAGATTTAGAATTATAGTCTCGATTTCCTGGTTCGTCGTGGGAAGAAGACCGAATGATTAGGGGAAAAGACCAAGATGAGGATCCTGTGGTGGAGTAATCCGCTTATTCAGTATTTTATGAGCCAGGGAACTGCCCACATTTGCAAAGTAAGAATTGACTGATTTTACAGCAGAAAGCGGATTGCTTGTAGATATCAAATGAATTGGTGGGTCATCAATTCTTTTAGTGCCCGTAATTGTTCTGATTGTGTTCCATAGTAGCTTTGAATTTCCCTTGACCTTCCCCAATTCATTCCTTTCGTACTCCCTCTTTAGTTTTCTTAGAAGAGCGTTGCAAAAATTCTGGTACCTTTTGTATATCCTTTTTAAAACTTCGTCATTAGGGTTTTTCCTTTGTTTCATATGTAGTTTATCGCGGTGCTTCATGCACCTGAACAAACATGTAGTAATCCAGGGTTTCTTAATTCTTCTCCTGTTAGACACGACTATAACTTTAGTGTTAAATTTTATAGCAGTTTGCAGTATATTAATTAAGAGTTCTGTAGCAACATTACTATCAATATAGGTCTGAATACTGCTAAAATCTACAGTCATAAGATATTTATTAAGTCCATCGAAATCTGTTTTGTTAATTATCTTATTACTGGGTGTGATAGGAAGGAATAGTTCCAAAAAGAGGATACTAGCATCATGGTCATTCACCGAAGAGTTTACCACATAAGAATGATCAGTCAGAGTGGTTTTTAGGCAGATATGATCGATACAGGAGTTTAAACGTGTAGGAATTGTATGTTCCGGCAGTAGTCCATGAGATGCAACAAGATTTAGGTACGTATGAGACCGCGTATCGGGGGTTGATTCAGCAATATCGATATTAATATCGCCAATGAGCACTATCGTTTTGTAAGATGAGCACGGCGCAAGTGCAATATCAAGAGAAGAGATAACATCATTGCCATTTCCAGTGAAGAAGAGTGAGCCACTGTGAACTCGTCAAGTTCATCATGTATGATTAAGTCATTAAATTTTGATTTTTGCTAGCTAGTTGTATCCGCAATTTGAGATAATAATAATAATAATATGCAATGAAATGTGCTAAAAGAGAATAGAACTTAGTATGGATGTGAAAATACAATGAACTTGAGACACGTGATGGTATCGATACGCACATGGAGATAGTTTGTGTAAGGTATATTAGGGAAAATAGAAGCGTGACGGGGTTGAGATCGCATTTAGAATGAATATGTAAAGTATTTGTTATGTAGTATGCATGAGTTATAATATAAATGAGTGAAAGAATGAATGAATGAATCAATGTATTTGTGGTTTTAAAAATAATTGAGTATATAAACGAGTTGTACATGTTTCTAAAAATATTTAAACATAAGTTTTTACTATAATTATGAGTAAGAAAATATTATAAGTAATTTAAACAAAAAGCCTAGTCACTTTGTAAAAGATAAAAGGTCTCCTTCCTCGTCAATACGAATGGCGGGACGGCCCTCGTCCGCCCTGATAAAGACCTTTCCGTATGCTGTCCAGCATCCGACTATTTTGGAATCCTTCACTAGTTTTCTCGCGAGGTAATGGAAACGCTTAGCTTTTGATGTTAGAAACTCGGAAATATAAATAGGATTATCAGATCCGGACAACCCAATACTTAGTAAATTTAATTGTTGTTGCTGTTGCTGTTTCCTTTCTTTGTTATATTTCTTGAAGTTATTTATGACATAATTTTTCCTGTGTGCCGTTGAAAAATCTACCACTATTGCTGTCTTTGTCCTGTAGATATCTCTTATGTCGCTATATTTTAGCGGGGGTTGAATGTCCAGCGTGGAGGCAAGGTCCTTGGTTACTTTCATCAGGAAATCATGCGTCTCATTTTGTTGGTTCGGATTTCAATAGTTGTGGAACGCCAGCCTTTTTCTTGATAGTCGATTTTATTCTCAAGTTCCCTAATATTTTCTTGGTATTTCTTGTTCTCTTTATCGAAATCAGCCCGACGTGATTTAACTTCTTCACATTGGGCTGATATAAACTCCACAGATTTTATTATACCTTGATTTTGTTTTACAACTTTCTCTAAAGACTCATTAAGCGATGAATATTTCTGGCTTTGTTCAGACTTTATTTCTGCAAACATTTTCCTTATTTCACTCATGGGTGAATCATTTTCTTTGACTTGGGTTGAATTTTTACACTTCCTCTTTTCCCTTTTAGTTAACTTGCTTGGGTTGTTCATATAATTCTCATCACAGGACTCTGCATTGTTTGACCCCGACTCAGACAGGGGAATTGGAGACTGGAAGGTTTCCATGCTTATTTATTTGTGAGATGATTCAGGTAGCGGCACCTATCGATAATTTCTCGTACTGTTGTGATGTCTAAATAATTAGTCGTATGCGTATTATTGGACTGCGGTGACGGATGAGAATAATAGCACAGTGCTTTGGTAATAACGGCGATACCTAGCGGCGGCCTACAGTAATAGTTGGTCCGGAATAATAGTTGCGTAGTCGCAGTATTTATGCGCGGTGAGTAAGCGCAGCCGCAAGTGCTGTTATGGTACGCTTCTAAATAGTTTTCTACTTATCCAACAGGTGGCGTTCAGGTGTATTATTAACAAAGGAATTTGATATGCAGTTTGATAAAGAAATAGAGGGTAATAAAATAATGTTCATAGATACAAGCGTCCTAAGTCCGTGATAGATATCGTGATTTCACCTTATGTAATAGCAACGTCCAGTTAGGCAAACACTATATGTGATCTATCACACCACTACACAATACACGAAAACATTTTTATTCCGAAATACGTCTGGTTTATATTTTTAATTCAATCAATAGCACAGAGCAGGTGATGTCACTCTGACAATTGAGGGGAATTGATCAAAGGACGCCAGTTGGTATGTAGCAGAGCCATCCTAAAGGTGGCAGCAGTACTCCATACACGACCGGACATGTGCTTGATAATTATGTTAATGAGTAAATATAACATTTTATGTGACCCCCATTTAGTTCTTTGCAACCTGAGTACGACCCTGTAATCTAATCGAAGTTGAACGTATTCACACTAAAGGACCGACTTGAATTCGAAATTTTCCTAGTATTTAAATTGGCTAATTAGATCTTAATGTTTCAGGACAACTGACAGATTACGCAAGAGTGTAGCTCCTAAAATGTTATATTTCAATGAACGAATCTAAAATTTTGCGAGAATTTTAAGTCAGAAGTGGATTGTGTAGTTTGATAATAATTGTAATGTTCCGCTTTAGTTCAAGTTTATTTTAACAATACCCGTGACATAGTCTTTCGGAAAGAAAGTAGCAGTGAAGATGTGACAAGTTAATGATAATTTGGTCTATCGATTAGATTACAGCTTTTCTGCATTTGCCACATTTGACAAGCAGGTCGAAAAATCACCAATGTTATTGATAGATTCTGGTTTCAAATCTTTTAAAAAACCCAAAAGTTTTTAAAAATGAGGCTTTACTTGTCTGCTAAATTAGCGTGGATTTAAATAGGTCGACAAAGAGTTGAAGAATGATCTTACTTTTTCTTTTGACTTTTCTCGCTTTTATCAATATGACAAGCCCGAAATCGAAAAGCGAACGTGAGGGCCTTGATTAAGGGCAACGGGCTGATTCATCAGTCCGAGGCCCTTTAGGGACACTGTCTGTGGTGAATAATAATTTTGGGGACCAAGGAATAAATTACTGGTAATAATGGTTATGTGACAGGTACATGATGGGGAAAAGTTAAACGACAACTTGAGTATTTTTTCTGTGAGTAGGATGTTGCGTACTGTAAGTATTTGTTGAAGGTATATCTCGTTATATACCAACAAATAATTACAGTACGTAATGCATTGTGTTATTTAAATTTACTTGTACCTTAATTTTTTAGTAACAATAGAGCTTCTAGAGAAAGAGTTCATTCAGGGAAGTACTGTTCTGCGTTCCGATTTTGAAGGGTAAGGGTGCTAATCAAATTACGGGCACATGGATGGGACTGGTCAGCTTATGTCTCAGGGTGACGGGCGTAGTGGCAGTACCCCTTAGATTTGTGCAGCTCGTCCTCTCTCTCTTTCAAGCTATCAATGTCACTGCAATTGTCATGAATAGGCGGGACTCTTATCACCAGGCTTATAATATTATTTCACCAGGCTTATATTATTATAATGTGATATTTGTTATTTATTGAATATAGCACAAGGTAGAATTGATTGTCCTGAGCTCCTTAGCAAGGTTGAATTTAAAATTCCAGTTAGGAAATTGCGTAGGCGGGAGTTGCTCCATGTTCCAATTAGTCGAACTAATTATAGAAAAAATAGTTATTTGCCAAGAACGTTAGCACTATTCAACGTACTCAATGATGACCTCAACATGGATTTATTCTGCGACAGCGTTCTGGAAGTCAAATCTATGTTGACCCAAAAGTTCATTTCTAATTTGTAATGTGAATTTGAAATTAGATGTGTCTTAAGTTAGTTAGCATAGTTGATTTGAAAGTAGTTTAGTTTATAATTTTTCTGTATATATGTGGAAGCTTTTAATTGGCATTTCTTTGCATACTTAGATATGTAATTTGTGAAAGTAGCTGTAAGCTCCCCAAATAAAATAAAATAAAATAAAATAAAAATAAAATAAATAAAATAACTTGTTCGTCCCGTCACTTGATGCCATAAAAAAAATTAATACAGTGTATATGGGTTGTTAAGTGGCACCCACGATGGCGAGCGTACAGCGCTTCAATGTTGATTCTTGACCTTTCACTATTCCTATGTCTCTGTTTTGTGATGTGGTAGCGTGATGTTATAACACATCTCCGTTTGCTGTACAGCACCTTTTTGATCCTGAAAAGAGAAAGGTTGTCTCTCTTTTATAAAAAAATTATAAGTTTTTAAGTGTTTGTGTTTTGTTTACTCGGCTTTTTTAAATATACTTTGGCAAAATATTGGGCAGTTTACTAAAACCTGAATAAAACCTCATAGGTACACACATTATGTGATGCAATTTTAAAGAAATCTTTTCTCTTTTGAAGTAAATGAATAGATGGCAAGTTTCTCTACTGTAATATGGTATAAGTTTTACAACTTGAAGAACAACAAAACAGATTGACATCGGGAGCATAGTTACGTTCCACAAGAATAATCTCCAATAGCTGGACAGTTTTATTTCCATCCGGGTTCCGAGACGGGATTAAAAGTAGGAAAACAGGTGAACTTACCAACTGAACTGTAACAAACGCCGGGAACTTGGAGTTGAGCTGGATCACAGTCTGAATACTTACAATTCAACGACTTGTTTTGATTTTTATGATTAAAACGACAATTCATATGACCAGGACTCAAGGAAAAAAGCAGAGTTGAATAGTTTTTTGTATATAATAAAATTTCCTTTGCATAAATTTTGGGAACCTTCATTCTATTTAAGACTTTAGCTACCAGATGAATGATTCCTATATATAATATTAATTTTAATTGAAAAAATCAGAAATTAAATATATAAAGAAAACCTCGCAAAAGAAAATTATGGCTTTTTAGATTGATTAAAATATTAACTTTGTGCTTAGTTGCATAGCGTCTGACACGGTTTGCTAGAAGACATCGTTTCGAATTCGACCGGGCCGAAGGATTTTTTTCTAAATGTTCCATCTTTTAATAATTATAATAAACTAGTTGAGTAATTTCACAAAAAATAATTGAATATCAATTCAATACAAATTTAATTAAAGCATTAACATTATGAAAAAACTATTTTATTTTACATGATAAGAGTAGGTATATAATAACATAACAGTGTCATTTGTTGAGGTTTGCGAGTAGTTAAACTGTAACAAGGTTATTTAGACTGTGAACCGTATCGGTTAGCATTGTAGAAGGAAATATTTTGCGAAAGAGAAATATGGTCAGTTCGCACGGAAAGTTGTCTGGACTTTAGAATTATTTCGTGTTTAAAAATATCTACTCTGCACAGTCTAGTGCAGGATAATTCTTCACAAAAGTCTCGTTTTTGTGAGCACATTTATTTTGTGTTTAGAACAAGCCACTTTAAGAGAAAAAGAAGTTGTCTGAATTGTGGGGCTTCGCCGAGTACCCAATTCGATTCACTTAATCCACCTCCGGTTCTAATATGTAAGTTTGTTTTTCGTGTTTTTTTTTCTTTTTTAATAGAAATACGTACAAAAAGAAAAAACTTAAATCTAGGCAGCTAACGGTGTGGTGTAACAAAAACCATTTTTGGGTTAACCGTACACAGGTATTCACCATCTAGGCAAATAAATTAAAGGTTACAAATGAAGCAAATGAAAAACAATAAAGAAGAGTACAAACAAAAATATGATCAAAAAAATATTTAAATGACATATAAATGAATGGTATCACTACCTAAATTCTTGCTATGCTAGTAAAATAAAAATAAAGAGAAAAAATACAAATGTGGGTGGTATCAATCCCATCTGCTGTTTCTAGCTTCACAGAACACCAATATGTCACACATTCCAGTCCAGTTAGATAAATTTTTGGTGCGTAACCTTCACTTATATATTTCTTTTTATTCTAGTCTCTTTTTTTATTCTTCTTGAATAAATACTTTGTTAATCTACTATAGATATTTTTTTTTATAATACTAAGTGACGTGACTAACAAGTCGTGCACCCAGTAGTCAGTGACATGCCAATCCATAATTGTTGCAGTGCCACTCAGAGCTTTAAATCGCAAAGATTTGAGGGACACTGTCACTGCACCCTGACGGGTGACACCCTGAGACATAAGTTGACAAGTCCCATGTGCCTGTAATTTCACCGACTTTATATCCTCTGAACTATGTTTCGAGTAGAATGTTACTTTAAGAAAACCACTGTAAGGTTGTTTCTTCGTTAACCGGAGATATGTACTTAATACTTACTTAATACAAAAATAACACAGTCAAGCTCCAATTTTCGGCCTCAAACGTCGTGAAATCCATAATTAACCCGGGAGAGTACATTTCGAGTGCAATTCAGCTGACAGTCGGGATGGCACGTCAAAGCGATTGATCACGTGCCGCGTCCCCCCCTCCTTCCCGCACCTCTGAAGGGTTCTTCAACTTCTTAAGCATCGCTTTGTCAATTAGAAGTGTATAGTTACTCACGGCTTTGTGGGTTTGGTTGGAATTTGAATTACTTCGGGGGTAGTTTTATACTTAGAGAATGATATAAATCCACTTACCCATCTAAATAATTCATCTGTAGCTACCAAAACTTTATCACACAACACTCAAACAATCTAAAAAATGTTGTATGTGTAATTAATTCCTCAGTGTCTCAACGGTTTGCACTGTGGGTGTTAAATGGCGAGGTCTCTGGGTCGATTCCTGGTAAGACTAATTTAGGAAATTAACTTTTCTGAACCGATTTTTGCCTGGGCATTCGAGAATAAATTCCGTTGCACAGATACTCATGGTAAAAATTACCTTGTTTAAGATCAGGGCCCTGAAGTCTGCTATTTTCTTGAAATGACTTGCGGAGTCTCCTCAAGACTCCGCTGAAATCATATTGCAAATATGATAATATTGTTACTTTGATAATACAATAATCCTAGGGATCTTACAGAGTTAAAGTTGTTTAACAAACGAGTAAAATCTCTGATTTCCTCATGTTATACTGACTACATTCAAGACACTGAGGAAGCTATCAAACAGAACCCTAAGAAATTCTGGACATTTGTAAAGCAAAGACGGGGTGCTGATACAGATTGGCCTGCTGAGACGTTTCTCGATGATAAAACAGCATGTACTGGCAATGAAGTCTGTAATATTTTCGCCACGCAGTATTTCCTCTGTTTTTTCCTCTTCCGATGGGGTAGGTTAAATCTCTGGCCATGATAGGTTTCCACAATTCATGCTAAATCGTGTCTCGATCTGTGAACGTACGGCAGCGAAACTCTTAAAATCTGTTATTTATTCTGTTGATGCAAGCAAAGGTGCTGTCCCGACGGCATGCCACCATTTTTTGTTAAAATGACATATGAGCAGTTGGCATTACCCATAATGATATTATTTAATAAATCAATGAATACTTCAATATTCCCATCGAAATGGAAGACTGCTAACATTGTACCTATACACAAGAAGGGCGATAAACGTAATATAAAAAACTACCGACCGTTATCCATTTTGAGTGTGATACCTAAAATATTTGAAAAGATTGTTTGTCCTGTCATTACAAATCATCTCGAAAAAAATTTATCCAATTTTCAGCACGGGTTCCGGAAAAATAAATGGACTGTTAGTAACCATTATGCTACAGACCTTACCAATTCCGTTGATAAAAGAATTCAAATTGATTCAATATATACCGATTTTAGCAGCGCATTTGATTGTGTTAACCATAACTTATTGCTGTTTGAAACTTGAATCCTATGGCATTCATGGCTAACTGCTCAATCGGCTTAGTTCTTATCTAAAACAACAACGACAACAACGTGTAACGGTGCTCGGTTTTAAGTCTTCCTCTTTCGAGCCTACTTCTGGAGTGCCTCAGGGCTCCCATCTCGGTCCAATTCTTTTCTTGGCCTTCATAAATGATATTTCCGACCGAATCAAAACTAGTAAGTGTTCCATGTTTGCCGACGACGTTAAATTATACAAAAGCCCAGAGCGATGTTAACCTTCTACAGTTGGAACTGGATTCTATTCACGATTGGTGTAAACTTAATAAAATGAATTTAAATGCATCTAAATGCTTTCACATTAAGTTTACTAGAAATAAGAATTTTGTCCAGTCAGAGTATAAAGTGGACGGTGTATGTCTAACTGAGCACTCTTGTGTCCATGATCTTGTTTGACAGCAAGTTAAATTTCACGGACCATATTAATAGTATCATATTAAAGGCTTGGAAGATGGTGGGTTTCGTCAAACGCTCTTGCAGGGACTTCAGGAGTTCGGTTGCCATACTCGCTTTATATAACACTTTGATACGTAGTACCTTGGAATATGCATCCCCAATTTGCAATCCACATTATAGAATCCATTGTGAACGAATTGAAAGGATACAACGTAACTTTACTCGTTTTCTGGCATATAAAGACCCCGACTGTCCCTATCGTGCTGAATATAATACTCGCCTACACAATTTCATGCTGTCTCTTGAGACCAGACGCAGAATCATCGATATTGGAGTTTTGCATAAGATAGTGCATGGAGGTATGTCGTCGCCAGAGGCTCTTGCCCTCACTAATTTTAACGTTCCTCGTAAAGTGCCTAGGTACCCCATAGTCAGAACATTTGTTTTGTCTAGTGGCAGGACTAATCTTGGAAAGAAGGCCCCTTGAACAGACTCATGCAGTCATACAATGACTTACTTACGACTGGAGACGGCGACATAGATATCTTTAATATAAAAAATACTAAGCAGCTTCTTCGTATGTGCAAACAATTTGTTTGAACTTATGAAACTTGTAAATATCTATTATAGATAACTAATTATTACTGTAATTTTATATTTCTAATTGTATGTTTTCTTTAGTATCTCGTTGGTTAATATTAGATTTTTAGTGATATATACACCTGTAGTGACTTGGCACCTTGTATAGTGAACCTGTGTGTATTTTTTTAAATATTTTTTGTGTTAAGTTGATGGTGTATCTTTAAATAAATAAAATAAAAAAAAAATAAAAAAATACCTAATTGAAATAGCTGTTGAGTCCCAGGAGTGTAAGTGAAGGCATTTATTCATTCAATAACTAACGATTGATGTTGCCTTACCTATATAATAATAGTAAACTACACCATTGACGTAGCACCGACTCGCCGTTGAAGAGCAAAAAAAATTGCAACGGCAGTTGAGTGGTAGCTCGAAGGCTAGCCATTCACAAGCCACCACTTTTAATTTTTAACAGAATACCTAACATACAAAATCCTACCATCGACTTTTACGGTCTACACACAACTGAGTATACAGGGCGCGAGTATATTTCGCAGACGCATTGCATACAGATGTCCCAATACCACATATCATTGCATAATTGGAAAGGTCATATTCAGTCTGAATATCTTCCGACGAATGTTGATAACATAATTTATCTTTTCCTTTTTGGTTTGATACTGTTAGAGACCCTTGTTCTTGTATTTATTGCTTTTAAGTTGTTTATGATATATATTTCTACGTCATTTTTCAAAGCTGTGTTCACTCGTGATTAGTTTTGCAATCAGATAAGATCTTCAACATATTACATTTATTGTACGTTGTATTGTAAATAACTGTAAATCGTAACTACAAATTTATTAGTCGTATGTCAGATGCCGATAAACTTTTGAAATAATAATAATAACATGCCTTGCTTGGTCACTGACATAATGCATTTCAATCGATTTTAATGTCAAACGTAAGAAGTAAATATTTAAACACTGCACATGAACTTACGTACGATACGGAATAAATTATTATTTAGCGTAAAGCGCAAACTTTGAACGATGCACTTCACAACTAACAGTAGTTAGTGACTCAGTATTTTTACACGTGATGTGATACTCCATTACGACTACGCTTTTTATTTAAATAGCCACATTTTGAAATTTGAGTTTTGATCAGTACCTTGTATGGATGGGCCTCAGTGTGCGATGTTATCACAGTTAGAGAGAGAGACATGCGGTTAGGCAATTTCCAGTCTGGACCCCAGAGTGTCTTTGAGAATAAGTTTAAGTAAATTAACATTCCTACACTAGCATAGCAGTAGATGTAGGAAAATGGAATTTATGTTAAGAAGAATAGTACATTTTTTGTGAAAAATAGTGACAAGCATAAAGTTAATACGAGGAATAAAATTAAACTGCATTCGTCTTCATAAAGTCAGAAGTTCATTTAAGGGCCAATATTTACGCTTATCTCTATAATAAGATTCCCGTTAATATTCAAAATTTGCCTTAAAACTATAGTGATACAAAAAATAATACGACTTTTTTTTTTATCATTGAATATTTTACGAGAAATAGAAAAAAAATAGACTTACAATTTTATCAAAATTTGTATATTTTATAGAGTAAATATTAATTTAAATAGTCTTATTTCTATCTGCAAATAATATATTTGACCCTTACGTAACAAACACTCAAATGGACTCAGAACAAAGCAATACAGAACACTACTTAAGCCTGTTAGGGCGCGTTCCCACTATGTCGTGACGACAGATTGTCGTGCAGTTTACAGTGTCGTGGCTAGTATGTTTAAATGAAGTTGTTCACATATAGCACGACAAAATTAACTGTCATTCACGATTTTTTATCGTTACAACGACAAACTGTCGTCACTGTGGGAACAGCTAGAACGACAGTCGTCGGACCATAAAAAAAGTCACGATATAAACGTGACGACAGATTGTCGCAGCTCCTATTGTCGTCAAGTTTTATTTATCGCTGTCCCCAAGTATTCTGCTCCCTGCCCTCCCCTCTCGTACTCCGCGCCCTCTGCTCGCTTTGCAGTAGCGTTGGGTCGTAGCCGGGCAAGTGCCCGAGTCTTAACTCGGCGCTTTGTTATCGCCGGGTTTAAATCGGGTTAAAACCAAAAATCGAGGGCTAAAACTATTTACGTCTAAATATTTGTTGTGAATTGAGTTTTGTTCAAATTTAATTATACATGTTATTACAAAATATTAGTTGCTTTATTATCAGGACAGTTTGATTTAAAGATTCGCTTAAAATGTTCATCGATAAATTGATACAAAAAATCATTAGATCGTATGCACTTGAAGCGATCTTCATTGAGAATCCACAGGATTGAGAGGTGGTGGGTATTATGAGGAAATGAAAAGGAGGCTGTCGTGAAACTATAAATTGTCATCACGATCCAGTGGGAACAGGGTAGACACGACAGTCGTCTAACGATAATAAAACGTGACGACATAGTGGGAACGCGCCCTTAGAGAACGAAAGTTCGCGTTCGATTCTTACATTTCGAAGCATCTGAACAAAGTTGTTTTTCGAGTGCCCTCTTCAATTAATGACGGGCAACTAAACCAAGTGAGCTACATGAATTACTAACATCGAACTTTGGTCACGCACCATGTTCGTGTTTCGATTTTCAAAGACTTCCTGTTACTAAGGTTATTTAATAATTTGGACGAATAACTAACAAAGCTCCAACAATGTGGTGGGAATGATCACCAACAAACTGGGTAAGGGATCAACACACATTGGCACAGAATAGCATTAAGCTGGTCAGAAAAACTTGACGTAGCCGCGAGCGACTGCAACGTAGCGATTAGTTTTAATAGTGACTGCATGCGCAACTGTGGCCAAATCTACTAATTTTAAATCAACTCAGTTTTGTGTCGACAGAGCGTCAACAATTTGTTAATCTGCTAAAAGTTAATGTCAGTGGCTAGCCATCGACCTGGTATTCCACTGCCATTCGAATGGTTGGTATTCTGTTTCTCTTTTTTGACATAAAAAAATAAATTTAATTTGAATTCTAAATTGCTGATAAAACGAGATAAAAACTAAGGTATTTTGTTTATTCCTTGAATAAACAACATAGTACACATACATTTTATAATAATAATGATAAAAGTAATAAATATGATTATTAATACATAGATCGAACACTCAGAAAAAATTCTAACTAACTAAGCTTAGTTGGTATAGCATCTGCCACGGTATGCTAGAAGATGTCGGTTCGAATCCAGCCGAAGATCCAAGCCAGCCAGATCGAAGGATTTTTTCTGAGTGTTCGATCTTTGTATTAATAATTATAACAAGCTAGTGAAGTAATTTCACATAAAAATAGCTGAATATTCACTAAAAATTTAAATACAATGAATAGCGACATCTCTAGCCAGGTCTGGTAGCTGTAAAGGTACTTAACTAGGGTGACGAAATATCACAGATTTCTCGTAGATAGCGCTACGGCTAAAATTCGTTGAAAAATCAAATACAAAGATACGACTCAATGACATAAAAAAATTCGTGGAGTCGACTGGTTCGTTCCGTTGCTTAGTTGGTATAGCGTCTGACATGGTATGCTAGAAGACGTCGGTTCGAATCCGGCCGGATCGAAGGAATTTTTTCAGAGTGTTCGATCTTTGTATTAATAACCATAACAAGGTAATTGAGGAATTTTACATAAAAATAATTGAATATCAATTCAATAAAATTTTAAAAATAATAAATGACGAGTTCTTAGGTTTTCGCGATAGTTACACATAGGAAATGAAACTATTTTTCCGGATTTAAATCGCGTATATTTGTTTTTTCAAACAAACCGACGTTTCGGGCCCTTTATTAAGCTTCTCATTCCGCCACTACCTTAGCAGCTACCAGAGACTGACGTGCGATGTCGCTGTATCATTAATGGTGATGTTGGTCTAAACGAGTTGCGTATATCTATTGAAAAATGTGCAGAACTATACATTACTCGTTTGCCTATGTAATTAAGAAATTAAACTAATTTCATTACGTCGTTGTATGATCAATGATTAACAAAATGAATACTTGCTTTCATATTAAAATCTTTATATCAAAACCTCGTACCTAATAAAACATTACTATTATTTATAACGAATTTGGTGACCCAACGTTTGCATTGTGGGCGCTGGATGGAAGTCTCGAAGCTCGATAGAACCAACTTAGGAAGTGAACTTTTCGAGTTCTTAGGCTTTCGCAATTGTTACACATAGGAAATGAAACTATTTTTTCGGATTTAAATCGCGTATATTTGTTTTTTCAAAAAAACCGACGTTTCGGGCCCTTCACAGGTCCCATGGTCACGATTGACTGAGGTGGTACAGTATTCAACCAGTTATGTCTAATATTAATGCAAACCACCCTATTTTTTCACTATAGTTACAATAATTATTAAGTTTATTAAGTTTAAATTATTATTAATTATTAATAGAAATTAGAATAAACTAAAACATATTAATTAGTACTGCAGTCTTATGTCTGTTTGGGATTTTTCATTAGAGGAAATACTGGATCCCAAACTGGTGGTACGGAGAAACCATCTTCCCTGTTGAAATTAGGATGTTTTTTAATTCCAATGGCCTCTCGCAGCATCCTGGGTAGATAACGGACTTCTTTTGCAAGGACCTGGGGTTTATCAAATTTCATTGAATGTGTACGTTTATCCATGACATGCTCGCAGACTGCAGACTTGTATACGCGACGGTGTTTGACATCAGCTATATGTAAACAAGTAATAATTAATAATAAATTAAACTTAATAAAAATTCATTCAATAAAATAATTTGTAAAACGTAATGTAGCGTAAATTGAATAGCGTAAAGCCTACACTAATTAAAAATAACATACTCTTAAGCTTTCATGTTTCTAGAACTTACAGCTTTTACTGTGCGCACTGTGAATTACCCCGGACTCTATATGTATACTTCATTATATATAAATTTATTTCTATTAAGTATTCCCCGCCTAAATTATCATTTAGAAAAAGAACTTTTGATCGATGATGTGAACAACACTATTTATAGTAGCGCAGTCCATCACCAATCCTCACCTTTTTTCAAGCCAAAAGAAATAAAGCGCAAATGTCCATCGATTCAGTCGCCCACGAACCGCCAAATTATCTCACAGCTATCTACGACCTCTCTTATTGTTTCCTTCACAAAAGCCCGAAGTCGAGGCCAATTGATCACGTAGCGTTGCGTCCGATCCCTAAGTGTTATAAGGAAGATGATTCCGTTGTATTTTAGTATAACCGAAGAAAATAAACCCAAGAATTCCTGAAAAAATATATGTACCGTGTAACATATGAATAGATATCAATTTGATATAACGCGTCTTTTATTTCTTGGATCCTCAAACTTTTATTTAAAAATAATCTTTAATTGTCTTATAATTTGACCATCATCATCACCTTACGTGCATCCACTACTGGACACAAACTTCACTCTGAATACAGCAACTCTCCCGGTCTTGTGCCGCCCTCATGCAACCTTTTTCGGTAGTTCATCAATCATGCCGCAGGGCGTCCGTTTGCTATAACGTGGTCGCCACTTTCTTTTATATGATACCAAGTGACAGGACGAACAAGTCGTGCGCCTGGTGGTATGAGACACGCCTGTCTATAACAGTTGCAGTGCCACTCAGAGTTTACAATCACCAATACCTGAGGGACACTGCCACTGCGCTCTTATCCTTGCCCTTCGAAACCGGAACGCAGTAATGCACACATTACTGCTTGACGGCAGAAATAGGTGGCAGTACTTTCCTGGACGAACCCTTTCATAAAGAGCTCTACTGCTACTAAATCTCTAATGACTCTAGAACATCTGCTGCTCTATCAGCCATCAGCCATGTCTGGCCTACTGCTACTTAAGCTTAATGATTTAGCGAGCTATATCAGTCGCTTTAGTTCTTTGACTGACGACTTCATTGGGAATACTTTCTATGAAAGAAACCCCTAGCATAATAAATAACAAAATAAATAAATAACGCGCACACTCAACATAGCCCCGCACTAGGTAAACCCTGTGTCGCGGGTGCCATGGACACACATATAGACAACCACAAATTACACCCAAACTCACGAGAGAAATAATTGTAGGCCATACAAACATTTCTCCCGGCCCGGGAATCGAACCTGGGACCTCTGCGTGGCAGTCCGGCATGGTAACCGTTCGGCCACAGAGGCAGTAAATAAGTAAAATGGGTTACCTATCACTAGTCCGAAATAACATTTTCAAGAAATAACGTTTGACCGAAATTTCATAAACTCGAAAGTAATTTTGAGAGAAAAATGTTTTTTCTTTTAAACCTAACCTAATCGTGTCTTTGCCATAAACCTTCAACATATCCTAAAAGAACAACTGTTTCGTTATGATTCGGTTTTTGGTATAATGAAAATTCGAACAAACGTACATACTTAATATACATAAATGACATTTCTAAATCAATTAACGACCCTATGATATTGTTTGTACCGTACAATCATCCGATTGTACGGTAATTTATGACAATGAAACAAATATAAATACAAGTTTGAACTCTATTATTGAATGGCTTAAATATAATGATCTAGTTATAAATCTTGACAAAACTAAAGTTATGAACTTTAAACAAAGATACAATAAACCTATGCAAACTAGACTGGTCTATGAAAGCAAGGAGGTCGGTGAAACAATGACAGTAAAGCTCTTAGGTTTATATATAGATAATAATCTAAAATGGCAAACACACCTAGAATATGTATGTGGTAAGATACTAAAGTTTTCTTATGCATTGTTTAGGCTATCGAAAATAGTAAATTTAGACGCTCTAGTGACCGCCTACCATGGTTATGTAGCATCCAACCTTAGGTATGGAATAATTTTTTGGGGAAATGCACCACACATTGAACGCATATTCAAAGCCCAAAAGAGATGTATTCGGGCTATGTGCGGCTTGAAAAAAACAGATAGCTGTCAACCACATTTTAAAAATTTGAAAATACTGACTTTACCATGCTTATATATATTTGAAATTTCACTTTTCGTAAAGCGTCATCTTCATTTATTTGAATTCATCACACGAGCCCGCCGTTCTCATCAACTGAAAAGTAGATCATGTAAAACTGCTCTACTTCAAAAGAGTGTAATAGTAATGGCTACGAAGGTTTATAACAAACTTCCACTTGAAATTAGGAATTGCAACGATTGTGCAGAATTTAAGAAATTATTATTTAATTACCTAAATGATAGGACATTCTATAATATTGAAGATTTCTTATAAAATTTACATTTCATATTATTAAATTTGCTATTTGATTATTTTACTATGGTTATTATGTTTCATTAGTAATAGGTTGCATTAATTGGACTGCATGATTATAATATTATTACAAATTATTGCATGAGAATTACTAAAACTAAGAAAACTTTGTATGCCATAAGGCGGATCACAGTGATTCAAAATTCACTCTTGTAACAACTTTGTAACCTGTGTATCACAAAGAAATAAATGATTTGATTTGATTTGAAAAAAAAAACGTTATTTAGGACAAAAAAATTTTTCGAGTTTGTCATAGGTTACCGTAAAATTTGACCAATTAGTAAGTAATAGTGATGTGAAGACTGACCCTGATATGTAAATTAATGATATATTCATGATGACGTGGAAAACAATTAACGGCAATATTCAAAAGTTGTAGAATTGCTTAAAAAATTCATTTGTAACAACGTTTTACTGTGATAACGTACCCGTCAGACGGTCGTGTCAATTATGGTAATCCTATTTTTCAGAAGAGGCTTTTGTCTTACTGTGAACATCAAAGGTTTCAGAGATCATTACAAAAATTCAGATTAGATTAAATTTGTAATAACTCTTCATCATACTGAGACAAAATTTTATTTACATAGTATAATTACATACACTAAATAGTACAATATTTGACACAGAATTTAAGTAAAAAAAATGAGTCCACGTCCTCAGTACGATGACCTCAATTTCCTCACCACTTATAAGATCAACTAATAAGAAGAACATGTTATAAGCACCTAACAAGATAACTAGTTACTCGACAGTTTGTAAGTAATCCTAACATAATATTGTCTGAACAAAGTTTATACTTACCTATAGCGTTTTTGTGCTAGGAAAAATTAGTGTATCTTCTGAAGTAAGCAAGTTTCATACAATAATGATACTACGTAATTACACGAAAGGAATTAAAATAAACTTCTTCATTTTGATTCTTTGAATATATTTTTTCCATTTTATAAAATTTATACTAACATCTTTAAGTTAAAAGTCTATAACTAAATGGCGAAGTTAATGACATTAGGCATTGTTTACCAGTAAACCGAAGAGCTGAGTTCAGAATAAATATATGCATAATAT
This sequence comes from Hyposmocoma kahamanoa, assembly GCF_003589595.1. Taxonomy (NCBI): domain Eukaryota; kingdom Metazoa; phylum Arthropoda; class Insecta; order Lepidoptera; family Cosmopterigidae; genus Hyposmocoma; species Hyposmocoma kahamanoa. Next base: position 4,046,348 of record NW_020654422.1, read on the forward strand.
GACAAATAAAAACGGAATAGGATTTTTTGTTATAATCACTCTTTTAAATTGTTTTCTGAAACTAATATATGCTTATCTACTGACAGAAAATTTAATTTAGATGATGTTTTCACATTTTAAGACGGAAAACAATGATACTTGATAGATTGAAATATTATTTAATTCAGAATTAACAAAGTCAATTGTATACCTTGATTTTATTGATATATATTTTAGTGAAATGACTCCACTGTTTGTTATAATTATTAATACAAAGATCAAAACAAAGAAAACTTCCTTGGACTTGTCTGGACTCGAAACTTTGATCAAACCGAGCTAAGGCGATGATGCTCTGCCAAACGCTCTACGGAGTTAAAAAGTCGAAAAAAATACAAAGATACAAAGATCCAAACAAACACATAGAAGAATTCGTAAGATCTGCTCTACCGTGTCAACTCAATACGCGTTTAGTGTGCCTAATTTATAGATACGAGATTATAAGACATAATTATGCAATGATTGCATACAATAGCTTTTCTACATGTGTAAATAAAATAATGGAAACCAACCAATATTTAATGTATATTTTGTTAACAATCCATGACAACCAACAACCAACAAACAAAAGCCAAACAAACGCTACAAAACAAAAACCAAAGAGATAAAATAGAAGTGACCAAGTACCGCTTGTATGTTAACCAATTTTTTTTTATAAAGGTTGATAACCCGATTACATGACCTTTATGCCAATGTTACCAATCAAGATAACCATATGGTAACCAATGAAGAGCGTTTGAGTAGCGTCATATTTCATATTTTGATTAGCAAAAATACGACGTTCTTTTTTCGAAACTTATCAAAGTTTTGTATACAGAACTATAATACTCGTTATAGTTCAGTAGCAAGTACCATCGACAAAAGAATTTTGATTCACAACTAAAAAGAGCGCCTTTCAAAATATGATATGGTTTATGAAAAATATAAAAAAGATACATTTAACCTTAGAATAATTACGCATAGAATGATAGTTTCATATCAAACGAACTGTCACAAGTGAGGCAAAAATCAAATTCATGTAGGCTAGTTTTAGTAGTAGGTTAATTTTCGGTTTTAGTGAATATTTATATAAAAATACAAGTTGAAACGCGTTACTTCCTTGTGGAATGTGATGGTAGTATCTATTTTATGTTTGTCTGAAGTATTTTTTACACTCATTTACCGCACATTTCGTCATTTTTAGCTAAAATTCTGGAGCTGTTCGCGGTGCAAGTTGACCTTGAGCACTGAAGGCCCGCCCGCTCGTGTAGGCACTTTGGGAGCGCTTCAATTTGCCTCACTTAGCGTGTGCGGACTAGGTTTCTATGCGTTAATATTCTAAGCATTTAACTTACTTTGTACATTAGATATTAAAGATTTCTATCCAGCCAATATTAGTTTACTTTGAAAAATAAGCTATTTCTATGGAAAAATGAATATATTTCTTTTGGCTTGATGTTAGCTTTGAATCTGTAAAGGGTCTAAAACGTTGATTTGTTTGAAATACAAAATACGTGATTTAAATCCAAAAAATAGTTTCACTCCAAGAGTCTATCGTTCTTCTTGAAATGAAATTGCAAAATACTGTACTGGGACTTGCCGTGTTCTGGTTTGATACGTTAGTGCTGACTCGACCTGTAAAAGAGTTCGCAGAGCATATTAATCAAGTTGAAGGATCATAGCACACATTCACACATCATAGCTCTGTCAAGGCGAAGGAATTTTTCTTTGTTTTCGATCTTTGTTTTAATAATTATAACACACTATTATTATCTACACCATATATAATAAATTACAACTAATAGAAAATGAAACTATTTTTCCGGATTTAAATCGCATATTTTCAA
>NW_020654422.1:4048609-4104609 GCF_003589595.1 Hyposmocoma kahamanoa
CTATTTGTTACAATTGCGAAAATCAAAGAACTCGATAAATTACAACTGAACTAATAATTTGAAACCAGAATATCGCATTTTCATACCAAATTTCGACTTCGTGCATTGTGTTCTAAATCAAATTAGGCAGTGACAATTACATTTATCGATAGAACGATACCATTCTCCAGATAGGTAAAGTAGATAGCTCTAAATGAATTACGCGATCTCTCAGGGGAACACGAAAGTGCACTCCACCCATTCCAATATGCGATCGTTGATTCCCAGAGAAGATTGGAGAAGAAGGTTTCAAACGAATTGTCTTCGAAGTGAACTTCAAATTATTAAGGGGATACATTGAATCATCATTACGTGCCTCAGAGTGCAGTATAATAGTGTTCTGCAAAGAGAGGGTATTAGGCACAGTTTACTGCACAGTATACTTTTTAAAGATCAAGCTTCGGAGTCATTTGGGTCTTAAGAAAACAGGTAATACATACAAGGAATACATTTGTTTTCGGGAAACTCTTTTGTCCGTCACAAACAAACCTTGTGTCTAAACGGATACGGTAAACGTTTCATGGATATACTATGTAACAAATTTTCAAAAAGATTATGTTTCTGGTTTGTCGATATTGGTTTCTGTTTAAATAAGCAGCAAGCAATTATTTTATGTACGTAAAAAAAGATAATTCGCAGCAAGTATGTGGAAGAGACTAGCTATACCCCTGAAAGTTTGCTTTTGTGGCTGTCACAGTGCTATTTTTACATAGCTACATAGTGGTATTTACATAATCTGTAAAATCTTCATATTTCTATGTCCTTTGTCATTAATTTGTAGAATTTTGGCAGAAATATACTATTGACTTGAAATATAATGTTCCCTTTTTGTTTTTGTTTTTGTTTTTTAATATAAACATAAGCATACAATTTTAAAATGAAACAATATACAGGTGTTTGGATAGGTGCAAAGCTTTAAAGTGAAGCTAGTATAGACTATTAAGAAGTATTTTAAGGATGGTTGTCTTAAAGGAAGTCTAAAAATTTTTTTTTACTAATTTTGAGATTTTTTGAGAAAAAGCCAACAATTTTAGAGTAATTTGCTAATAATGACCACTTCAAATAATAACTTAATTCTATTTTATTTTATTTCAATAAAGCAATGTGTACGAAATCTAATAAAACATGTTCTAGGCATCTGTGTCGTGGCAAATATTTTTACAGACTTGTGAAGTTTACGAAAATTTTGAATAACACAAAGTAGCACAGATGCTTGGAACATGCTTCAAAATAAAATGCTTCTAAATAGTCTATACTAGCTTCACTTTAAAGCTTTGCACCCATCTTCCAAACAACCTGTATAGTCTGCTCCAATCAATTTTAAACGAAATGTAAACAAAACTGTATGGTTGAATTTCAAAAGTAATCACTCAATAAATCGAATAAGAAACATTTTTTGCATATATTTCGAAGATTTTGACTTGATATCTCGTCACTTTTTCCAACAATATTCGTTTGAATAGCATCGTAAATCGTATTTGAAAAATGGTAGTCAAAAAGTGGGGTTATTTTTTAATTAAAGATGTGCGATGAAGTTTATGGTTGCGTAGTGCTATACAGAAACTAACATTCAGTTTATTCAATTAAAGTTTTTGTAATCGATTCGTTAATCGAAAATTTCAATCGCAATCGAACGAATATCTTAGTGTAAGGATTTGAAGGATTTAAAATAAAAATTTCGGAAATTTTAAATGTGACTCAATTAAATAAATCGATTCATTTAATTAATTAATTGATTCGTAGTTGGCAATAAAATTAGCCATCACTAAATCGTCTATGGTCGGGACAGTGACTAGTTTGTTTACTTTTTGTTTAAAATGGATAGAAACGAAGTGCACCTATAAGACATGTTAATTGTAATCCCTTAAAACCCATAACAATATACATCTTTACAGGAAAGTTATGTTTCGCCCGTTAATTCACTTCCATCTCTCATCATTTTTTTAACAACCCCACCAATACTATTGAACAACAAAAAAACAAAATTGCCATTTTATTTTTTATTTATTAATTTAACCTAAATCGAATCAGTAAACTATTTTTTTTAATCTGATAGTTATTGCAAGCAACATGAAGCATTTCATATCAAATAACCGATTACCCAACTTTTGCTAACAATAAAGAGAAACTCGAAAATTTTTAGGTTTCCGTAATGGTACGCAAATTTAAACTTATCGTTGTCCCGACTAAAGAAGCAAAGTTTTTGCAGGAAAAGAAAGTTTTTTCATGTTTTTATGTTAGAATCAATTACAAAATGATATTGATAATCCGGAAATAAAAATCCTATTATATGAATTATTTATGTACGTCTACGGTGTTCGATGGATAGTTTTGCAAAACATACGAATAAAGAATGTCACTACGTAACCGCTAAGATACATTTTTTATTGTAGTAATGAATTGATGAACGAGATGAAGAAGAAGTCAACAATCCAATCATAACTTTCGTAAAACTCTTATAACTGCCAGGCTAAATAGTTACTGAATTTCACAGCACGATTCCGGTGACGTTTGAGATTTTAAGGTTTTTTAGAGATGTAGTGATGTAAAATCGAATAAAAAAAAAACCGATTTAAATATCTCGTCGACATAATTTGTAACGAAGAGAGAATCGATGTACAAAAAATAATTTAAGAACAAATAATAAACAAAACAGAAAGGATTAAATTAACGTGTTTATTGCCTTACCAAAAAAAAACTACACAACAAATAAAACAAACAAGAACAACCAAACAAAAGTCAACAACAAATCATAAAATAACTGCTACGAAAAGAAATTTGATCAATTAGGAACTCCATAAATATCACGCAAGACTCAAAACAAAAGAAAACGATCCACATACAAGGTTTATGCAATCGTATTGATATACACAATTACAGATTCAATTTACCGAATTAATGGTGTAAATCTCTACGGATAAAACATTCCGTTTTACGCATCAAGTTATAAATTATTTTTAAATTATTTTTATCTTTGACATTTTATTTTCTTAGTACTTAATATAATGTAATTTTTATTTAAAATTACAACTGCAACAAACATTGTTAGTTTCTGGTGCATTATTTACTATTTCTTTTTGTAACCTGATGGAAAGATTATGCGTGTAACGTAAAAATTGGAAACGTAATAGGGTTCATCCTATGTGTAATGGATCAGAGTCTAAACTAGGTTCCAGGTGTAATTCAATTGATGTAGCTTATACGAGATACTGGTATCAATACGTGCTTGCCCGTTTTTTTACCGACCTGAGAAAAATGAGGGGTTCTCAATTCGATAGATTTTTTTGCGTATGTTATGCGATTACTTCGACATTTGTGAACCGACTTCGATGGTTTTTAAAAAAAAAGGGTGTGCCTAAGTAGTGGTTGCATACAAATTTGTAGACAACATTCCACTTCTAAGGGTGCATAATTAGGGGATGAATCCGGTTTATTGAAATTCACTCACTTTTCATTAACCGATTTCAATAAAACTTGGCAAATAAATGTTAGTGTAAGTGTTAAACACAAAATTTTAAGGTGTATTTTTTATTATTATGAAAATACACAAGATTTAAATTTAAAGTTGTACTAAACAAAGTACGACTTTCACTATCACTATGAATGCTATAGTGAGCAAAAACGTCTTAAACGGGATTTGCATGAATGACACTTGCCCCTAATCAGGCCAAGTGCTGACCCCATTGTTAACTAATGGACACTTCGCTGATAGGCTAATAACGATTGCCTTTGACTCATACTACCTCAGTTGTAGTTATTTTTAACTGACTTCAAAAAAAAGAGCAGGTTCTCAATTTGACAATTTTTTTTCAAGTATTTTTGCCATAGGAATGAAAAAGACAGTTGCTCAGTAAATAGTATTTTACTACGGCAAACGAACCCGGCGATGATCAGCTTGCCTCGTAAGATAAAAACGTCAGACTTTTGTATAGGAACTAGAAGTTCCTTTATATATTTAATGTTAGTCATGTAGATTTATGATACCAAGTGATGAGATGAAGAAGTCGTGCGCCTGGTGGTAAGCGACACACCTGTCCATAACAGGGGCAGTGACACTCAGAGCTTTAAACCGCAAAGATCTGAGGGACACTACCACTGCGCCTGTCACCCTGAGGCATAAGTTGACAAGTCTCATGCGCCTGTAATTTCACCAGCATCCTTAAGCCTTCAAAACCGAAACACAGTAATGCTTACATTATTGCTTGGCGGCAGAAATAGGTAAGGATGCAGTACGTCTAAATGGACGACTTGTTCGTCATGTCATTTGGTATCATAAAAAATACCAGAGTTTTTTTTATCCTGGCACATCTACACACATGACATTTGTTCAAATTGTGTTGACTATTAAATATTTGCTTTGTTGTTTTTTGTTTTGTTAGTTTATTTTTTATTTTATGTTAGCTTTGTCTTTTTTGTTCTTTCTTTCTGTATATTTTTGTGTTGTAGCGTTATAATAAATTGGTTCTATTTCTATTTGTACAATTCGTACTACCCTCGTTTAATTCATTTTTATTAAAGTCATATTGTTGATTGCACACTACCCCAACAACGTTACATTCTATATTCTCATCCACATTAACCACTAACGTAGTACCTAACACCGTTTTCCGGACGGCGGGTACCGACCATCCACTATCACGATTAAAATCGCATGACGACAAATCTATATAATACTTTTCGCGGAATGAAATGCTTTTCTCTCGCCAGTAAGGGCAATTCATCGAAACGAATATAGTGCGTTGAATCCGAATCCAATGAATGTTCCGTCACTGCAGAGCACTATGGGAAATTTAGGTCAGTTACGGACCAAAAATCTGTAACTTTTTTGTTTTTTGAGATTTTTTGTTCTTTGAGACCTTTCAATTTTTTATTATACATAGTGGAAATTACGACGCCTTTAAACGCATATACATTTTTATTTAACTACCCGTAATTGAGAGACAAAAACATGTGCGAATTCATAAATCTCTCTTTGGTAAATACTACCCAATATTTTTTTTTTAATGGAAATGCTATGTTACGGTAATTCTTTATTCATAAAATACATTAAATGTAATTATACACTTTACTTAAAATTATATAAAATAAAAATACGAGACAAGAATAAACGTGAAAGCATGTTTGAATTTATTTCGGATATCTGTTTTAGACTCTAGCCTCTCTCTTCTATCATGGCCTATTATTACTGTAATATAATATCTTTTTCAGAATTAGTGATGAGTCCACTTTCAATAGACGTAGCGTCTCCTCGTCAAGTTCCTGTCGATTTTTAACATAAGGTTTTCGGTTACTGGTTACAAATGGATCAGAAGTGCAAAGTAACGTGTGAAATACATCTTCATTTGTTGCAGATCTAGAGCACTTTCTTGCGTGGTGTAATCTAAATTTTTTGTAGTCTTTATTACGAGATTCTTGAGCGTCTTCTGAAAGTTGTTCGATAGGTAACACTGCAAAATGTTTAATTATACCTTCTCCGTGAATTAATATTTTGTGTACCGAAGATGGCATATAATACCAATCATATTTACTGACGTATATTCTTGCAGTTTCCAAAGCATATTTCTCAAATTTTTGGGAATCTACCATTATGCCAGACGATAAAGCTTGAAGGATTACATAGAGTCGCTTTATCAAAATTTCATCGACTCCTGTAATTTCAGCTGAGCAGGCTGTATTATAAAAAATCCTTCTCGCAGTGTTACCGTCATTGGTATTGCTACCTCCTTGCCGTGATTTATCATTAATCCAAGCTCTTCTCGAAAGCGTTTTTGTACCACAGTTTTCTTCTCTTGTTTCATTTGTTTATTTTCGTCACTCATAGCTGACCATTTGTGAAATGAGAGGTTGTAAGAAATATGCAAAATCATCTCCATACAGCGAATACAGGCATGCAGTGTTGATAATCCACAACGAAAAGAATTTTCATTTTCGGCCTAGCAGTTATATTTTGTAAATTATTCATTAGACGTGGAGTAGCACCACAAATATTACATGTTGAACTTGAAGGAGTGTCGGTTAATACCTGAGCTACTTTGCTGTCTATAATGGTCAAAAAAAGTTCATGTTTAACTTGAACGCCATTGCCTTCCTTAACAATCAACGATGGACTCAAAGAATCAATTTGATTTTGAATATCATTAACAACAGCTTTAGTTTTCTCAGGAGTTTCTTTCGAAAACTTAATTAAAATAGAGCGACAGAATCTCAAGAATGAAGGCGCAGGGTTTTGCCAAACAACAGTACCTGTCGTTTCATCGATTAATCTGATGGGCACAACAGATGCGACGAATAAGTATGAGTCTGACACAAGTTCAGACTCCTTTGGAAGTCTTTGTTTATACTCACTTTGACAAGACGAGTCATCACATCCCATTTACTGTATAAAACCATCTGTTTCAAACCATTTTTGTAAACGGAATTTATCATCAATATCCTCGCCGTTGTGTGATCTAATAAATCCTGTAAGGATAACATTTTTGCACATGTGTTTGTAACTTCAATAGCTGATGCAGGTGGGTAACAGTTCTGTTTGTTTACTTTTTTGTACTTTGTAATAAGGTGGTAGTAAGAAACAGTTCCGTTCATCCATAATATTCTTCAAATACAAATATTGAGCCCTGGTCAGATCCAATTCAACAAATACACTTAATGCTTTTTGATCGCTCAGCGTTTGGATGGTATTAGAGTCGTCCATCAATTTTAGCACTGATTTTTATTTCTCTGCATCTGCAGACCTCAATGCCTCCACAATTTTTGCTTCATTACTATCTCCCTTTGATCACTATAGATGTGTTCAAATACATATTCATTAAGTAGTGTAGTATTTTTGCGCTTCTTACTAGATTCTGAAAAATTTTCATAAGACATACATGAACTTCCTCGTTTTCCAGTTGAAGTAGATGGAATGGAATCGATTGTCGTTGACAAAGTAACAGAAAACTCTTAATCCAACCAATCACTGTTAACCCTCAAAAATGCTTCTTTCTTTCGTGATGCTTGGCTCCATCGACAGTTAAACTGTGTTAGCAATTTTTTTTAAATCACTAATTATCAAACGTAAATTGTCCTCCGCAAGTTCATAACAATTTCGTAAAATGTTTCTAGAGCCGATTCATTTCATCCACCTTCAATGTAGGAAAGTATAAGTTCTCGTCTCAAATATCATCTCATCGTACTCATTTTCAAAGGAGTTGGAAAAGTATATTCAGTAACAAGCGACTGCTTGTTTTAATAAATTTATGAAATTAATGTCTCGGAGCATTATATAGTAATGGTGTCGTGTGAATAATATAGATAAATATGATAAATGCCCAAGCCGCACACCCATATCTAAATATATACTGTAAGATCTCTAATAGAATTTAATTCGATTGAATATTTTAAGAGTTCAAATTCCCTCAAGATGTCTCGAAGAAGGTTTCTAGATTATTTAAAGTAAAAGTGGGCACAACATTATTAGTAGATCACAAGAGTGCTTTGAGAAACTATCTGTAGGTAGTGTTAAGAGTGACTCTTATCTTTTTTCTCAAGTAAACCCTTCTTGAATGCTACAAGACCATTTGTAGAATGTAGATAGTTTTTTAGCCTTGTAGATAGTTTTTAGATAATTTATAGTCTATGATAGTTTTCTTCGTAATGCTATTTTAAAACCAAAATACTAAAGCGTTACAAACATAAGACACAATTCTCTTAATACTAATAGATTTCAAGTTTAATGGCTTACAAAATATAAACTATCAAAATTGCAACATGGCGAAAATAGATATAATATTTCTGACTTTTTCGCGCAATATTTAATCGGTTAGAAAGCGCAAATTGACGTGCGACTTTAAATACATTGTGAAAAGTGATGTAAACCTGCCATAAAAGTAATGCGCTCGCTAAATTTTAAATATTTATGTATAAAATATAAACTTAATAAAAATACATTTATCGATTTTCGGTTTTAAATATTTATAGAAAGCTTGAATATACAAAATAACTCACAAAACAAACCATTTCCAATAATTTCTAAGCTTCTTCAAGCTAATTTCAACTTAGATTTACTTTTTAAAAAGAAAAGAAATTTTTCTCGGCTACTTCATGGTCATTCTTTAAAAATAAAAATGGGGATAACAATTTAAAGCTTTTTTCGAAACACAGTTGGGAGCATTTTGTCTATAGCTTCATCTATAGAAAAACTTTAGAATACGAAAAGATTATTTCTACTTGCCTTAGTGTAGTTGAACTTTTAGAAGAATATTCCTCCTATGAAGTTTTTATGATTGTCTACTAAACGCGATGTTTCTAAGCGATTCTTTCTTTTGACAGTATTACAAAACCTTTACAAGGTTATAGCATATAGTGAACGTATTATGCAATAAAAAACTTTTCAAAACACTAGATCAAAAAAAAATTGAAAAAATCCAATTTGTCGCAAAAAAACGTTATTCTGTTAATATTATATGGAATGTGTTATAATATGACTAGAAAGGTGGATAAATTTCCAATCATATAAATACATATAAGGAATATTTTAATAACATACCTATCTTATGTTGGAAGAAATAAAATTTTCATTACAAAATTGAGGTTATTTCTTCACGCCAACCACATTTCACACAATGATTTCACTGCATTCTATTGATAGACGGCACAATATACATATACAACATCCAAGTACAGTATTTCACGCGCTCATTTCAATTGTTTTTATCTTTTCACAACACGGAATTATTTCACAATGTTTATTTATTTGTCAACAAACAAATGCCGGCCATGACCGGCCCGAGCTTGAATTACGACTATTGTATCCAGCGTTGCCAATTTGTAGGGAATTTCCCAAATTGTGGGGAGTTTCAACTATTGTGATTTTGCGGGGATTGGCGCTATGTGAGGAAAATGTGGGGATTCTAACATTTTATAATTTTGTTTAATATATCAATTGCTGATGCATCGCTAGTTTGATCGTTACTGTTAGAAACACTGTACTGGACTATATCGACGTGTTATTCAACATCACCCGCTTAGGCCGGTCCCCGGTATGAAGCAAAACGAAATCAGCTATTGATAAACAAAGCCGAGCAGTTGGTACTTTCACACCACAACTTACCACTCGTCAACTTTAAATATTAAATATAGGTCGAAACTCATTGATTATTTCTAACGTTAACATAGTGTCACCAAATGCACAACAAAATAATCGATTTACTTAATTTCGTAAGGCAAAGAAAAATGATTTTTTGTTCAGACTGATTACAGATTAATGTTGAATATAATTAATATTATAAATAATATAACTGCCTCGGTGGCCGAACTGTTAGCATGCCGGACTGCCATGCAGAGGTTCCAGGTTCGATTCCCGGGTCGGGAGAAATATTTGTATGGCCTACATTTATTTCTCTCGTGAGTTTGGGTGTAATTTGTGGTTGTCTACGTGTGTGTCCTTGGCACCCGCGACACAGGGTTTCCCGAGTGCAGGGCTATGTTGAGTGTGTTCGTTATTGTTATTATTACTAAAATAAATAAACGATTTAAGGTCATCCAATTTTATAATTAGTTTTACTTTTTGCATTCTGTTTACATTCAGAGCAAACGTAATAGATTATTACATTTTGAGTTTCTTAATTCTTTATTATGTTTTTAAGCGATGTATTTCTAATAAATAATTAAAATTCGAGATGTGGGGAATTTGTGAGGAATATGAACTTTGCTCTCCCCAAATTTGGAGATTTTAACCGTGATTTTTGGGGATTTTGAACAATTGGCATTGACAACGCTGATTGTATCGAATGATGTGACTTAATATCCAAGGTTCACCACCTCCACCAGATCTTTTAATATTCTTTACTTTATCCATTTTGCATGAACTCTTACAACGTCCAACAGAGTAAAAACCATAATTCTAGTATTTTTTTAAATAAAATCTACTGAAGACGCGCTATAACGTGTTTGTCAATAAGTACAAACACTACAGAATGTCTATAAATTAAATATATCTAGAATAAAATTAAGAACACAAGTTTTTAGAGTATTAATAGACTTTACTGGATGTGTATAGAACAATTTTACTAAAAATAATCAGTTGTTCTACAGATGAACTTAAAATAAGCACTATGAGAGGGTATTTTTCTGCGGTAGGACATTTGTTACGATTTCTTTCGTACCTTTAGAAACCGCAAAAAACCGCAGCTGATTTTTTGATAATGTATACCTACGCTATGAAATAAAACAAAATTCGAAGCTTCGGCAAGCTTCGCTAACAGTCACAACCTTTGATAAATTTGATAAAGGTAGGTTAATGTCTCCATTTTTAATTACGATTTATTTTCTTTACATTACACGACAAATTTGAAAAATATCAACTGTTTTTGACATAACCGTAAGATGTGCTTTATAGAAATATATAATAACATTTCTAACTAGCTTATCTAACAAAATCAATACGAAATACGATGTCGAAAGTTCCAAAATTATACGACACAACGAGATGAGTACGGGAAAGGACATTTTGGAGGTATTTTTATTAAATCAACGTACCTATCTAACATAAAAAGCCTTCAGTATAATAAAGTATGACATCTAAACTATCAAATAAAATTAAATGTGTGTTTCAATTAAGACATTGGTCAAAACCATTTTTGATACGCCGTTGTTCTACTATTTCCCATAGTGCAGAGCCCCGATTGTCCCGGTTCTTCATACTACGTATATGTCCCGTCAGTCGTGTGGATATGACAGTCACGGCCGGTCTTTTTTGGTAATTCTTGGCAGAGGGGCGAAACATGTCGAGCAATAATGTGAGTACAGAGTACTAAGAAAACTGACCTCAAAAGTCCGTGGAATTAAATCTATTTGCCGAGTTTTATTGAAATCGGTTACTGGAAAGTGCGCGAAACCGTATTCATCCCCTAGTTTGCCACCTTTAGACGTGAGACTACTACTTACGTATCCTCTTTCCAACAAAAAATATCATCAAAATCAGTTCACAAATGTTAAAATGAGTTATCACGTAACATACATACGAAAAAAACATACAGACGAACTGAGAACCTCCTCCTTTTTTTGAAGTCGGTTGAAAATTGTACTTAAACTAACGGATAACTTACGTAGAGTTTCCGTTAGTTTAGTTTATAAAAAAATTATACATTTCACATCTTTAGGTGTCTAGCTCACCGTGATTCAGTTTTAATAGTACATATGCAGCAGTTGCCAGTTCAAATTCAGCTTTTCTGTTACGTAGACTTTTTCATATAGAAATAAGAAAAGTTAAACATTACCTGTGATAGAAATTGCTTAGAAAAAAAACATAATTTGCTACATCTAACACAACATGCGAATTCAACATGATTTCTAGAAAATATTTTATCAGGAAAAATATGAACAGCATCCAGGTATAAGGTGTGTATCGAATATTCCTGTTCGATCAAATACGTCAATATGACATATAAACGACAGATGCCAATACTACTAATGCTTTTACCAATTCATATCCAATATTACTGGAACTGGTTACAATTTGAATATGTTGCCTAAAAAAACGATAGGTAAACTTTATCCGTAGTTTTATTGCAATATATCACAATAAAAAAAGAGATGGCTCAAACAGCAATTGTCAAAGTAAAAAGCAAACTCATGAACAATATTGAATTTATTAATACAAAGACCAAATACGAAGAAAAATTCCATCGATCCGGCTGGACTCGCATTCCTTCCGGATTTGGATTTCTCTATGTGCTTGCCGCTATCCCTGAGAAATCTGTGAAAGTATTAGATAATAATTATGACAAACTAGTGGAGTAATTTTACAAAAATAATTGTTTATCATGTCAATAAAGCACCGTGATATTCAATGAAACTTAATATTACAATACTGAATTTCCTTAGGTACTCTTAGCTTCCTGGATCACCTTACATCCCGCAATCAGTACTCATGAAGCTGTCGAGAGAAAACCTCTTACAGATCAAACGTCACAGCCTCTTGCTATATTAAATAAAATAAATATAAAGGGTTTTTACAATAGTGGCCTATCTAACACCTAATTCATCGAGGACATGGTTTCAAAATTCAGAGGCATTTTCGGCGCTAAAATTCATAAAATCGTACACCGTACAGTGACGTTATTGGTTTCAACGTGACATATGTATACATATAAGAGTATACTCAAAACGGTAATTGACCAATACAGCGGGTTTTTGACGGATGTCTCTCACTTTTTGCTTTCTTATATGAGTTGAATATATAGGTAACAGAATTCTAGGTATTTTTTGAGTAGGTACAGTATACCAAAGGTTAAGTTTCTCTGATGATTTTTTTGCCGTTGATCATCGGACAAAATAAATCTAAATTTATCAAAAGAAATATTTCGCGTCTGATGAGATCTACTGAAAAACATTGTCTATCTAATACGAAATATTCCAAGATGTAGTTAGTATTCGAATACAAAATAATCATCAAATGTAACAAATTGTATACAATTGTTCGAAAATTAAGAAGACATTTGGAAACCGCGTTGCGTACAATTCTATAGCGCCTCGAATTTTGATCAAAGGGAACCGTTGATCATATTGTTCGAAAATTAAATTAACGCCTAAGTGTAGCAACACACTAGGCGGAATATTCACAACAAATAAGATTTAACTGCCCTCACAGTTTTTACAATTTAATAAGGACTATCTCGCTTAGTTGTGTTAATGCCATACGAGTACTCAAGTGAGTTTAGAACAATTTCAGCAAATAAAGTTTCTAAAGGGGTTGGAAATGTGGCGCAAGTAGGTACTGAGTGAAAGTTGATAAAATATATCAAACTCAAACACCAAATATTTTTATTTCATAGGTAAACAAATTACACTTGAAATCGTCAAATTGATTGCAATGACAACAACAATCACTCATTGTTTTTGTTAAAAATAAAATAAAATAATTTTACACTTAGACATTGTCATTACTGTTACTGCTATGTAAGTGTTAAATAGGTACGTCAAGTGTCCGCTGGAGATGAATGCCAAGCATCTTTATCCTGAATATAACCAGTAACACTGTAGTAGCTCTTATTTAACAGCGCATTTTTAATATAGTTTTTAAATTTCTTCTCTGACAGTTGGGTTATTTCACCTGGTATTTTATTACACAGTTTCCTATGATAGATGAGTTAACTTTATGCATTCTAAATTGTGAAAGTGCCAGTTTATGTTTATTTCTTAAATTAAAATTGTATATTTTGTTGTTTTCGGGTTATAAATGGATATTTTTTCGTATGTACATTATATTAGCATAAATGTATTGACAAGTCACTGACATTATTTTAATTTCCTTAAACAATTGGACAAAGTTATGCAAACAAGAACCGACTCACACTACGAATGAAATTGAGTTATGTATTTAGGTAGAACACCCGACGTGTCCTTTCGAAAGCCAAAACGGAGAAAATAAAAGTCCTTCAGGGTACCAACCCTAAATAAGTATTTTTTAATAGCTAAAAAGAACCATGCTGCTTAACTTCATAATGTATTTTTTTAAATATGCTAAATAGATCCATGTCACATGTACTGAAGTACTGTAGATCTTCAGCGTTTTCATTACGAAAACTAGAACATGGTTCTCGTTATCGAAATAAAAAGATATATATTTTTTTCTATTTATTGCTGTATAATATAATAGTTTCACTATATCATTCTCAATGCTACATATAACTTATGTTGTTTGTCTCAAATAACTTACCAATTTATTTCTTCATACTGTTTTTACAAAAATCTGATTATCTCGAAAGTGACATTTCGTGGGTTGGTTCTAGTTTACATAACAATGTCCAATTCAATGTTGAATTATAATTATGTTCCTGAGTACGAAGTCCATAAGTGTCCATCGATAAAACTTTCTATTTTTAACTATACGATAATAGAGGCGCTCGAAAGGAATATTCCCAAACAACGTAAAATTCCTTTCTTGTACGTCTGGCGCATCCTGGACAACATTTGGTAACTATCTCACGCCGATTGGCAAATCCTTTTACCATGATGGCAAGCATTATAGAGTATACCATCGATATGATTAAGAAGACTACACGAAAAATCTAGAAAATTCATATTCCTTGGTTCTCTTCTATATTAAGCAATTTATATTATTTAATATAATATTGATACACTTGTCAGGAACGGTTTTTATTTCTGTTACGAAAGATCGGTTGGGAAATTTTTACCGGGTGTGTCAAAGCTCTAATTCAATTCACTACAAAATTTATATTTTGCATGATTTTGTTAATTCTCCACTAAGTGAATTTGTGCGAATGTTGTTTGAATTGAAACGACTCCGTGATTTTGTTATGTTGGGAATTTCAATAGACTCAACCACTTCGCCGCATTTGTTCAAAATTTTCGGGTTTGTTCGAAATTGTTCTTCGTCGACTTTATAATTAATAATAACGCCGTTTGTTATTATAAATTTTGTTGGTTGCCCATCAGTTAATATATTTGAAAGCTTGAATAATGTAATTAATACCTTCTTACAATATAGTTGAATAGTTTGTGCTAAAAACGATATGATGACAGCATGAAAGAATAAATTTTCAATTATCGTAAAGATAATATTACCTCAAACATTTATATTTGACAGTTCCAAATATATCCTTCAATGGAATATTTCACGGAATACTCTAATTTCCTACAATGGAGAAAAATACAAGTTCGTTTCCGACTAACACCCTTTCCCGCTTTATGTATCTCACAATTTTTCGATCTTCAATAAAAACGACATCGTTTTACACGTTGATAACAAACGTTATCGCTGAGAAATATTACGCCAATATCACAGGAACCATTACCCGGGACGGGAAGCAGGAGTGCAGACAAAATGAATAGCTTGAAATGTTGCCCTACGCCTATAACCGAGCAGCTCACCCCATGAACTGCACCTTAGAAATGAGGTAAAAGGTCCAAAATACAGTGTTCCATTGTCGATTCGTACGTAGTTAAGGCGTATCACGCATTCGGATTGCCGTCTCTACCCAGGTGGAAGCGTGATCGATTGCCTTTTTGTCGCGTCGCGTACCTTGGCTCCGATATTACGGGAAACATTTCTTTGGTTGTCACCGCGTCCTTTGCCTTTCGGCACCGGAATTACTCTTGATAAATTGTACCGCAGCTTCGGGTGACACATGATAAGTCTAAAAATTTAAATTTTCATCGGTCTTTACCTTCTCGTTTGTATTTTGAAACCGCTTATAATTTATTCCGATTGTCTTTGTTTCTTCTATTGTCGAGTTTTCTTTTCAGCGCGTGAATTGAAAGCGGTTTAAGGTCCACCAACGATCTGACTAAGAAAGTTTAGGCTTTGCTTTAAAAAAATTCAGTTAAGTTCAATTTTTAACTAGTGTAAGTAATGTTTTTCTTGTTCTTTTTCGCTGGAAGTCGAAGATATTACGCGCAGACCTCGCCTTTATTCATTTCCAAAGGAGACTGTGATGAGGTCGTCACAACTTGTTCACGAACCCCCTGCCCTTTTCTAATAGACCTCGTTTGCTAAATCACCGGCACTCGCTTTAATTACGCATCCCAATTTCTTTCTGTGAAACTTTAGCCCGTATTTTTTTAGAAGCTGGACTTAAAACGAAAAAGCTCTTTGTCTGTCCATTTAATGAGAGTCATAAACCTTTTGACTTTTGGCACCTACTACTTATTAAAACAATAGTACCTAGTCTTACATTGTTACGTCAATTTTCGACCGAAATTACGATTGTAAGAAGTTCATTCTACATCCATATAAAAGCTCCATAATTATGAATTGTTGAATACAAGAACATTTTAATGCACATTAATTTTTATTTACATTTCTTTTATAATATCATAACGTCATAATTGCAATTTTCTCGAGTAGGTGTACTTATGTAAGTTTATTTGCACATATTTTCAAAACCGTGTTCTAACCAGTCCTTTGTTACTGAGACGCATGTATTTAATGTAAATTAAGAATAAATTATAATATATAGGTGAAAGTTGCTTTAAGTGCAAAATGCAGACCTGAGAATCTTGTAAATAAAATCTTACGGCTAAATTAGAGAAATATGATGTAATTATTTGTTTTTGATTCGATAATTTTTAATACTGGTAAATGTTATTTAATTTTTTAATACGGTTCCGACGTGGCAATAATGAAGCGTTTAATGACTCGAAATATTAACGAAGTCTTTGAATCGCATACAATTAGAAACTGCACTGTACGTTTTTTTATTTGCCCGATTCCACAGTGGAAATTTTAACCTAGCAAATGAGTTTCGGGAACGACCAGAGCTTTTGGTGAATAATGACGAGTTGCGAGGTATCGTTGTAGGCCCATTGCAAACTACGAAGGAATTAGTACACAGTTTGATGTGACTATATACCTACAGAACTGACCCAGTTGCGTCAAATTGGTAAAATAGAAAAGGTAGAATAATGGATGAATCAATTGTACGAGCTACAACAAGAAACACGCTTTGAAGCACTGTCTTAATAAATTGGCACAATGGAGTTTGTATAGAAAACCCTATTTAAACACTATTCAGCAGTATTCTTGCAGTATAAAGTAAATTGAAGTCATTTATACCAATTTCACTTGAAGTAGCTTCTTATAAAGGTTGGAACAAAATATGCAATCGAAAAATGTAGAGAAATATGGGAACATGCTTGTCTACTTCGTATTTCAAAGTTCTTGATTACAGGACGACAAGTTCAGCTGGACGTGGCCACAAAAGGAGCAAAATTCATTGTTCATGCTGAGCACAGTCTTATGTAGACTTCTACTTACAGCACAGAATAAAATTTAATGTAAGAAAACCATACAAGACTGGTTAAAAGAAAAAAAACTAAAATGACACTGAGAATGTAATATCTGTTGTTACGTGATATTAATAATATTTAAGGTGCTAGCTAATGTAATTAAGTATATCATGTTTTATCGTCATTTATTGTTATTGAACAAAATATATTGACTAATCATTAAGCTATAATCACTAATTTGGGTATCTAAGATACAAGTAAACAATTTTACCTAGTTTAGATATCACCTAGATTAACTAGCACTACTAACCTTAATTAAAGTTATATACAAACACAACCATTTCACTTTTTGATATAGTCTGGCGCATATATGTAAGTAAATGGGTATTTAATAAGATTCATGTATTTATTGTTTTTATGCAGATAAATTTATCATCAACTAACTGAAAATTATAATTTTTAAGTTTAGTGAATGTCAAGGTGTTTGACACATATTCAATTAGTGATTATGTGTCAATTTTTTGTGAAATGACTCCACTAGTTTGTAATAGTAATTAATACAAAGATCTCACAGTAAGAAAAAACAACTTCGATCCGGTCAGATGCTGTGCCAACTAAGCCCTTGACAATAACTAGCGGAACTTACAAATTTTTCTATGTGCTTGTTGCAGATTTTTGGTTTTGATTTTTAACAACTTTTTTGCCGTAGCGCACTGTGTGAGAAATCTGTGAAAGCTTTTCTTCACTCAGCCAGCTTAGCATAACGTCTTACACGGTTTGCTGGAAGACGTTGGTTTGAAACCAGCCGGATCGAAGAATTTTTTTTTCTTAGGGTGCGATCTTTGTATTAATAATTGTAACTGAATATTATATTTTATTCACGCCAACACACAATACAGTTTGGAGTTACAGGTTAAACTATAGTTTTTTTAGAAGTTGTCAACTTATCTATTGGCGATGGGCCGGTGACAAAGACGGGCCCATCAAAGAGCGCATTTTCGAGGAAGCTAGAAGATTATAAAAGTTTTGCAAGTTATGCATATAAACTACCTCATATTTTTTTTAAATGGTAAATACTTGTCGGGCACAAAGAAACTCTTCGACAGGAAGAACATTGTTGTCCTATCTAACAACTAAGTGTGGAGCCAAGTAGTGGTGTGAGTAAAAATAAAACAAAATAAAAAACTAAACTAAAGAGCCAAAAGATTTAAAGAATAAGAATTAATATGTCCGCTGAGTTGGAGGCGTGTGGTCATCCATACGTGCCAACTTTTATAACATCATCTTTACCATATTTATAAACATGTAAGGTTGAAGCATTCTCTTGAACGATACCATCAGTGATTTGATGGTACTGTGGTATTGTTCAAACTTATTCTTCGACAGGTATCAACACGTACCAGTGGCAGGCAGTGAGAACCCCGATGCATCATACTTAGCTCTGGCGTTAGAAGCGGCGACCCTGCTGGGTTTCGGTATGCAGAGGATGTTACCTAGCGGGCTTTCCTGCTTAGGAACGATACTGCAAGCAGGTATGATGTCGCTTTTATTTAGTCTGTGATGTCGCTTAACATAATAAGTGAATGAATGAACTGCACTTCGATTAAATAGTAGCGACGCAGGTTGACAACGGTTCAAAATGTCCATCTTAACGTGTTCTTGAGTTGAACTCTCTTAGTTTAATATTAAATGGAATACAGCACTAAGTGCTAAATAAAGTAACGTTTATTAATTTTGCACTTAACAAAATTATCAATTTCGACATTATGCCAACCTGCATTTTTGTAAATAAAAGGTAAATACTAATTTTCGAATATATCCCAAAATGCTTACACTACACTAATAAATCCATTAACGAGAAATTAATCAATAAATTGGGTCATTGTTTTGTACTCTAGGTAAAAAGTGCGAAGGTGTGAGCACCAGCCGCTCCGACGGGTCAGACCTTAAAGTATAAAGAGGATGGCTGTTAAGCACTGCCTCAATTTGTATAAGTAAGTCAGAATTTGATTACCCGAAACAATGGCCAAATTTTTCTTTCCATTCACTTCCCCAAATGCCACCAAAATTGCCACTATAGGAGGATTCATTCACCATGTGATGCGGTTTTTGTGAGTTTATTACTGAACGCATGATAGTAACCGTCTGAGAGTTATCCTTATAAAAAAAATGAGAAGGGCCAAGTCGCAATATAAAACGCTTGAACGCGTTAATAAACGTAGCAGAAGTCAAAATGGCTCAAGAGAAATAAAAAGATACAAATAGGTTTTCCGCGTCCCCAATAAGGAGTTTTATAAAGCGCTCCTGCGTAGTCCACACCCGCGTGTAAGTGTGCTTTGCATTGCTTTAACCAACACTGATGTTAACCGGAAACACGCATTGAACTTGTGTAGGTTAATGCACAACTGTGCAAAGAACCCAATATTAAGATCTTTTTATATACTTGTCATCGTGGTATTGGGCGTAAAGTACTTACTCGAAGCCTAAGAAGCCTCCCCGCACGAAGTACCTTTCACATTTCACAAACATTCCCGTTCTGTACGTCTGGCGCATCCTGGGCAACAATCGACAAGTGCGTTACGCCGATTGGCAAATTCTTTCTAATAAAACTGTAATAACTGGTATAGATACTGCAGTTATAATTGGTGAGAAAACGTCTCTAAGGTAGTGGCAATCAGTCGTCGCAGAGAGGTGTATTTGTAAGCAAAAATCGATCAAAAGTCGATTTCAAAAATTTTGTTAAATTCATCTGATCACAAGACGTGCATCGTTAAAGCTTAATAACCGTTACACCACTAAATGGGAATTTCAACGCTCCTGTTTAAACGTAATCTTTCAACCCCATTCTGTGTTTAGGTGTGGTGAAAGTTTTGTAATACCTATTGATGAATATTGAAGATAATAATAATAACGCACACACTCAACATAGCCCTGCACTAGGGAAACCCTGGGTCGCGGGTGCCATGGACACACACATAGACAACCACAAATTACACCCAAACTCACGAGAGAAATAAATGTAGGTTATACAAGTATTTCGCCCGGCACGGGAATCGAACCTGGGACCTCTGCGTGGCAGTCCGGCATGGTAACCGTTCGGCCACGGAGGCAGTAGAAGAGGAAGGTACGTACTTAAATTTAAAATTATATTTTCCGGATTGCACTTGATAAAGTGATATTATTATAAAAATAACTTTTTTTTGTAATCACTATATTCACACATGGTCATATACATATATATCAGTTAAGCCTAGTTAACTTATGATTTTGTGTGTAACTTAAAATTTAGTTATTCTTATCTATATAGTAAATATTATCTATTTTAATGATTTTAAATAAAAAAGTCCCGCATGTAGATTTTACACAGACTTTTGTTAAATTCTGATCCTTTTTTTAGTAGTACAATGCAAATGCCACAGAAAAAAGTAAATTTTTCTCCAGTGACACCTACGAACTTCTGCTGCCGGAAACATCAGACGCAACATCAACTTAGGTATCATGAAGTTGACGATGGGTCTTATAACGACGAATTCCACTAATATTATATTTTTTGCAATTAATTTTCAAAACAATGAAAAGTATGTGTTTTAAATAAATATAATGACTTTAAACTGCTTTTTATTCCATGTCAAATCGATAAAAATCATTTTGAGCAACTTTTAAGGTGAAATACTCCTCTGTGCGTCGTCCGCTTCCTGGGCGTAATGCGTAACATTTATAAATACTTGTGAAATATTGTTATTTTTGACATTTACAGTTGATCTCAAGTAAAACAATTAATCAAAGAAGACTGAATGTTATAGCAGTTGTCATAGCATTAATAATAATATTATAGTTCTTTAATAAAGAAACCTGATGTCAAATTATAGTTCCTCAACTAAGTAATTGTAATAGAAAGACTGAATTTTAACTAAGTTCAGTATACGGCAAGGTTTGATTTTTTTTTCTATTGATTATTGTCAATCGAAATGTGATTAAGGGTTCTTAAATAATATATCTGGGATTTGAACAAATAAATAATACAGGAATTTTCTAAAATACTATATCTTCTCATCTCTTTATATTCCCAATACAATTAACACTTTGACCGACTTGGGAAATAAAAATAGAAATCATTTATTCCTTGAGTAAGCAGTTGTGTATACAATAAACAGTGGGACTTGAACTCTTACCGTAGCCTATCATGTACGCTTGTAATACCAGTGTGAAGTAATAAAGAAGTGTGGAAAGACAACAAGTCTAGATTCCACACAATTATGATTCAAAGTGTATTCCATGGCATTTAAGTTTATTTGAAAAGAGCAATCCCTAGAGTTTCTTGCTCATTCTTTTCAGGGAGTTCAGCGTAGTGAACGAGCAGTAGTTTAAAAAGTAGCTTGAAAAATGACGTTTTCAAAATGTAAAAATTTTACGTATGGAATAAATGATTATTTGACTTTGACTTTGACAGTATTCAAGTATAAAAACTGAATTTACAAAGGCGCTTTTAAATAAAATTATCTTTGTAACCAACCTTAAAAAAAATAGGAGCTTTTGTCGCAAAGATCTGAGGGGCACTGCCACTGCGCCCGTCACCCTGAGACTATAATTTAACTAAACTCATTGGCAAAAAAACAGGCACCTTTGATTTTTTCCCTGCCTTTAATAATTACAATACGAAAAAGGTTTTATTCATTCAAAATTGTCACTGGCTTGATAGTTAAGTGTCCTCATTTGTAAAAACATACGTTCCAATTTCAAAATTATGAGTTAAAACCTGTCTACAAGAAATCTCTTCACGGCTTAAAACGGCGGGCATTCTTGAAAGTTCATATGAGCTAATTAATCACTTTTAAATAAGCTTTGAAAAGTTATCTTGTTTAATTCATCATTTTAAGTTATTGTACCATTACCAAGTGGTCTCTAAAATGGTTGACAAAACAATAATAGCCAGCAAAATTATAGCGTTGCTTGAAGAAAATTGTTCTCAATGTTATGTGTCCCAGAGGCTGAATGTGAGTCGTTCGACAGTTCAGAAGACTTGGCAACAATACCAAGAGACCGGTTCCGTCATTAGAAGGACAAGTTTTGGAAGAAAACCATGCACCGAACCACGGGATGACCGCTTCCTGGTAAGCCGGGCGTTGTGAAATCGCAAAGCTTCATACGTGGACCTCAAGAAGAACCTTGAGGAAGTGAGAGGAGTACAAATTAGCCTATGGAACGTCAGGAGCATGCTTTTTGCTGCCAATATACGCAGTTATCACCCAGCTCGTGGCCCTAAATTACTCCGTGAGCTTAATAGATAAAGTTGCTAGACTTAACTTCGCTAGAAATCATGCTACATGAACTCAAGAGGGCTGGAGAAGAGTATTGTTCTCTGATGAAGCCAGGATTTCTCTGTGTGGTGAAGACCGCCGTCGGCGAGTGCTACCAGACCAGACACGCTTTGCAGACGTGTGTTTTGAAGAATGACGGAGGCTTCGTTATATTTTGGGCAGCGATTAATTCGATGAACCGTACGGAGTTAGTCTTCATCGAAAATGGCACATTAAATGCACACCAATACATGACAGAGATCCTTATTCCTCACGTACAACCCACATTGACTGTTCTTGGAGAAGATTCCATTTTATGGATGACAACGCTCGCGCCGACCGTTCTGGCGATGTGGAAACGTATATTCAAGAGGTTGGAATCCGGCGTTTGCATTGGCCAGCTCGAAGTCCCGACCTCAATCCAATAGAGCATGTCTGGGATTTTCTGAAGCGACGGGTAAGGTCAGTGCAAACAGCACCACAAAACATCAGGGAGCTAAAAATTCTCATCGCCTTGGAATGGGAACGTAATCCACAAGCGGTCATAAGCATGCCTAGAAGAATACAAGCTATGATTTTGGCAAGAGGAGGCCACACTCATTATTAAAATGTTACCATTTTTTCTTTACATTATTATAAAAAACAAAAATCTTTTAATTTTTATTTTACTTACGAGTAGTATTCTACTGACCACTGACACTAGAACGACATTTTCTCATTTGGTTAATCGTAATTAATAGAAAAAATTTGCTCTAACCATATTCAGCATATTCATTTCTAAGATTCTGAGGATACTAGTTAAATAATAAAATTTACTGCAGGTGACAGGCAAATATCTTATTTGCTTAGGTGCCCGTTTTTTTTGCAAAAGAGTATAATGGCACTCTTACCCTTCAAAACCGGAATGCAGTAATGCCGAGATTACTGCTTGGCGGTGGAAATATTTAAGGTGGCAGGACTTCCCTGGATGATCTTTTTCACAAGGTGCTGTACTGCTATTATTAAGTACAAACTAAATATAAATATTATAGTTGCGTCAGAGCATACTCGTCAACAAACTGTTTCCACTTTTGGTGAGATCTAGTGTTTTGTACAATGTACACTGTACTAAAATCAGTTACCTATTTGTTGATTTTTATTAAAATGAAATGAGAAAATACTATAGGCAATCTCAAGATATAGAAAAAAATTACCGATCCGACAACGTTTTTTGGTTACTTTGATAATTAACAACGTTTTGACGGTTTATGTATACAAAACGATTGAAATTCCAAAACGCAGAATACTCTTTAACAACAGTCTAAACTGACAAAGCTTCCGAGTTGGCAACGTCATTACTGAACTAGTTAGTTACAACAAACTGCGTTTTCGGCTGGAGTTATCACGCTGTCGTCGTATCAACAATTGTTATGCGTTCTTTGTTGGATAAACTCGAATGCAAATATGTTTTATTCACGAGTACTATAGAAACACCACCACCAATTGACCATCCATAGTCTACTAGTGAATAAAAGATTTCTCAAAACGAAGCATTAACTGAAATTGTCACGCCTTCACAATCATTAATCGACATAATAGACATGCGGGTTAGGAATCGCAGTTTAGCCATAATTTATTGGGGATAAGCTGCTGCCTATCTCCTAATTTGATCCCTCAATTCCTTTCTTCTGCACCCACATGAAGATCGAAACAGTCTTGCAAACCGGGACCAAGGTGCCGAGTCTGCTAATTTTCTTGAAAGTTGAATTGACCACTAGATAGCTTAGACAACCACAAATTAACCCCAAACACACGAGATAAATAAATCAGGGAATCTAACCCTAGGACCTCTGCGTAGCAGTCCAGCATGGTAACCGTTCCGCCACGGAGGCTGTTAAACCAATTCACTATTCTTGCAAAGGCTAAGGCCGTTTCGTGTGGGTCTTCTCTGCATTGCAGAATTTAAGGGAAATAGCATAGCATCACCATGTCGTGGTCAAAATAGTTTGTCATATAAGGCTGCAAAGTTGATGTTTGACGCGAGTGCTTGTATTGAAACCCGAGCAAGCGAAGGAGCCCAGATGTCCAAAAATAGAATCCTGAGCGTAGCTAGGGTTTTATTTACGTCACGAAACGCAAAACAACTGTTTAACAGCCGAGTGAAACAAAGAAGTTTAATTTTAAAGTTGATTCCATTGAGATTCCACTGAGTTTGTATTGCTATTATGCTAATATTGTTATTCTGCTAAACTCTAGTTGCTATGGCGAATGTCAGTGATGGTATCCATTCAATCTCTAACGATCGATATTGCCTACCATGGAAATGTTTATCTTGTTTAATCAACAAATTAGTCTTCAAATTAAATATATATGTGTACAATATTAGCAGACGACACAATGGACTCGCCATTGAAAAGCAGAATCCCAAAAAAAGTGCAATGGCTAACCAATACTCTTAACTTTTAGCAGAATGCCAAACATACAAATACCTGCCATTAACACCCTGTCAGCATAAAACTGATATGATTTTATATTAATTTGCAAGACTTTAGGCCAAGAACCAACGCCTAAAAATTTTGTCACGTAATTTTGCTCCAGCTAGCCATAATCATGTTCGAAAAGTCCAACGTAATTATATGTTTCGATGCTGTACACGTCCTTTAAAAAGAGGATATTGTGTATATACTCAAAGTCAAAACGTGCAATAGTCTGAACACCGACAAAACCACGGGCTGTTGACGAACTTAAATTGTGTTTCCGAACGAACTACTCGTTTACTTAAGAGATGAGTAGAAACAGAGCTGTGGAATTTGTAAAACGTCTGTGTAAGACGTCTTTGATACCACTTTTATTATGGAGTTGAATAATATTAAAGTAACTTTTATTAGCGTCATAAAAAGCAAATGACAAAATATATATAATAGGGCGTTAAAATGGTATACAGAGCGTCATTCACGCTTTAGTCTTCGTTTGTTCCACTGACAGCGAAGCAAGCAAAATTTGACAGTACTGCGATGACATTACAATTTAAATTCAACGTTTTAGCTTTTTCATATTCCTTAACATGTCACTACGTTTAAATAGGTTGACTTGAGACATTTTTTTCGTGGTTTTTGTATTAGACCCGTCGTCCATTTATTTGTAAGTCAATGGCTATTAGTCTCACGAAGTCACAAATTCATATAAGAGGCAAATTATACACTTCTAAAAGTAGTAAGATTTCGGTTTATATTCAGTTGTC
Organism: Hyposmocoma kahamanoa; assembly: GCF_003589595.1. NCBI lineage: Eukaryota > Metazoa > Arthropoda > Insecta > Lepidoptera > Cosmopterigidae > Hyposmocoma > Hyposmocoma kahamanoa. The sequence goes on from NW_020654422.1 coordinate 4,073,897, forward strand.
ATTTATGAGATATAAAACTATAGTGAAATAAAAACTACATACCAAAAATTTCATATTTATTATACAGCTTCTGCGTACTTCCAAAATCCTTTTAGCTCTTGCAGGTAATCTGGATGTATTGTAAATGAGAAATATGTACAAATGTTTATATACAAAGAATAACCGAGTTTCTTACTCATTCTTCTCAGGGCATCTGCCTTACGAATGAGAAGTAGATTTTAATCAATGTGAAGATTTGAAGTGCAATTTGTTTGCCGACCTTTAATTTTGGATTTAAACTCCGAGATACTTTATGATAAATCTTAAAGTACCTACTTTTTTGTAGTACACAAATGCATTTGCAGCTGTACACGTGAATTGTACTAATAATATGTTTGTGTATAGTTTGTTTATCTATATTTGCAAAACGGTATAGACAGACTTTGTAGTAGCAATGTAGCTAGAATTGTGAGTTTGAATTTCCATGTGCATTTTGAGAAACTTGACTTGATATAACTGAGATGTTTTGTATCTACGCAGTAATACTTGTCGAATTTTCAGTGAATGCTGTAGCATTTTGAACTATATTCCGTTCTTCGTGCATACAATAACTCAAACAAGAGTTTGTTAAATAAGTTAAACAAACATTTGAAATTTATTTTCACCACTTTTGAACATCTGGTATCGATTGTGTATTTTTGAATGCATATTTTCGCTACTCTGCATGGGTTTTTTCTAAAAAAATAATATTGTAGATGGCCATGGTCGCCGATGCCGTGTTGACTGGCGATGTCCCACGTCGTCTTAGACCTTGCTAATCGATTTCTTCGAATTGTTCCTTGCGTTTCTTGTAAGTACAAATGTTAATATCGTCGCATCATCAATCATCAATAAGCATCGTCTCAACGATTCTCAAACAAATATCACTTAAATCTTATACTTACTCGAAACATTTCATTGTTAAATTATAAAATCAATACAAAACAAAGTGCTCTTCATAGGCATTAGGAATATTTTGTTCCAATAGAACGTTTCGTTCAATCTATCACTATTTTTAACCGACTTCATAAAAAGGAGGAGACTTTCAATTCGACTAAGTATATGTTTTTTATGTATGTTACGCGATAACACCGATTGGTGAACCGATTTTGACGATTCTTTTTTGTTGGAAACAGGGTACCTCACAAATGGTCCCATTTAAATTTAAAGAAAATATTCCACCTCTAAAGGTGGAAATCTAGATGAATAACATTTGAGGTCGGTTTTTTTAGTACTCTGTTTACTGAGATTATTAATGTTTTTGTTTTGAGATAACGTTAAACTGAAAAAGGCTACTACATTAATATTAAATCAGTTTTTCAGAAAAATATACTTACTTCACATGTATTTCAATTTTCCATTCCCTAGTATTACGTAATACCGTATACACGTAATTGTTACATACGAAATGTTTCTACCGTGAAGTAGCATTAACTTTTTGTTTTAGTGTTAGGTACATGCTATAATCAATAGTAGGATCACGCAATTCCACGGCCGTATATGCAAATTTTAATGTAATATTCAAGATACTTCCGTTCTACCACAATTGTTTCAAACCAGCCGTAGCTTAACAACAGGTAAAGGATGCGTTTGTTTGTCAGTTCACACTTATTTAAAATTTGAAATACATTACGTGTGCCATCAAGTGAGCCGTTATTTGAGTTGACTGTATTTCTAAATCCAATGAACGGAAGAAATTAAAATCGATTTTTTAAGATTCCATTTCGATGCCTAACTTTCTCAAACTCGTATTTTATAAAGAGTGATTATTCAGGAGATGGTAAAACTTTCTATTTATTTTAAATTTCTTATGTTAGGGGGTTAATTTGGATGCTTTACTTTAAGAATAGGTAAAAGCTAGTGTGTGAATATGATGTGAAATCAGCCTGCCAAAATTTGTACGTACAATCCATTTTTTGCATTCCATTAATTTTGTGCTTTAAGATACGAGTTTGAGAAAGTAAGTCGACGATTTGTAAATGATTTGTTAAAATTCTTAAAATAAAGTTTTAGTAACATTTCTCAGCTTAGCCAAAGTACAAGAATTCTCAACTTCCGATTGTTTTATATTCTAGATAAAAATTTATTGTGACTTCAACAAATTTTTACCCGTTTCAATAAAATTAAAAGGTCAGTAGGTTCTCTTCGTTTCCAGAATATTGAATAGTATACTCTAGTTTAAAATGAGCTACGACGTAACAAAAAAGGTGTCTCACAAATTCCTTTTTCCCTGAATTTGCAACAACTTCGACTATATCGTCCAGCACTTGATAAATCAGACTTCGAATCAAGAAAAATTGGGGTAAAACGTACGTGTTCTGTCCCGAGTCGTAACGCTAACAAGGTCGGCTACCTCAAGCGTTCGTCATAGTCACGTTCTGCCAATTGTCGGCTACAGGCTCCACCTGAAATGAGATCCCTTTGCCAGGGACAATTTTTGCGCCGCCGCTTGGATATTTTATTAGTGTCGGTCTTTAAGTCATGATTGTAATGAGTATAAAATCCAATACCGAAAGTAATAAAATTACAAGTAACGAATGAACATTGAAAGATTGTAAAGTTACGTACAGTCGAAAAAGATTAACAAGCCTTCGTTTATGATACTAAGTGACGGAATGAACAAGTCATGGACCTGGTGGCAAGCTATACGCCCGTCCATAACAGTTCCACTGTAACTCATAGCTTTAAACGCAAAGACCTATCACTCTGAGACATAAGTTGACAAGTCATATATGCCTGAAAACCAGCAGGCTGCTTTTAATTGGAATCTGAATCGATCCAATCGGGTACCCCATCCGAGTCTCGAAATCAGATTGGTTTCCGAGCGAGAAGATGAACCTGATTCCTATTATATCTTTCTAATTTGTGATTTAAATCAGCTATTGTTCCATCAACTATTTGAAATGTCAAAAATATCCGATCGGCCAGTTGTGAATTGCAATTATGCGCCTCGACTCGGATGAGACGCAATTTCCGATCCGGAAAGGCAATCGAAATCAAGCTGCAGCACCCTTACCCATCAAATCCGGAACGCAGTAATGCTCACATTACTGCTTGGTGGATGAAATAGGTAAGGTGGCAGTACTTTCCTGGACGAACTCAAAGAGCTCTACTGCAACAAAAGAACTCTGCCCAAACGTGTATAATTCGAGATCCTAATAATAATAATAACGCACACACTCAACATAGCCCCGCACTAGGGAAACCCTGTGTCGCGGGTGCCATGGACACACACATAGACAACCACAAATTACACCCAAACTCACGAGAGAAATAAATGTAGGTCATGCAAATATTTCTCCCAGCCCGGAAATCGAACCTGGGACCTCTGCGTGGCCGTCCGGCATGGTAACCGTTCGGCCACGGAGGCAGTTTACTTTGGGCCATAGCTGTATTACCCTTTCCTGGGCTAATTTTTTATCTAACAGGACGTCTTTGGGAAGCTAATTAGCCATACAGTATTGTGTCGTTCAATAAAGGTCATACAGTATTGTGTCGTTCAATAAAGGTCGACATTGAATAACAAGCAACGTAATACGTTATGAATAATTTACCTCTTGATCACGTTAAGAAACAGGCGCAGGATGAATAACGGTGTACCACTAAACGTAATATATGTGTTCCCAACATAACAGATAGATGCCTTCTACTCTAGTGTCATAGAATTTGTAATAAGTCTCCTTTATGTATTGATATGTCTTTGCTTTGGTTTAGGGCTGGCAATTCCTTGTAATTTTATTTTCAAGTGTTTGTTTATATGTAACTTTAATACAATTTTCTAACTCGTAAAAAAGCAAAATATAAAATTTTAATACAGACTTGGAATATTAAAGTCTATAAAAGAAATTACGATTGGTAATAGTGTTTTGATAGTTAATGAGAAAAACATTATCTTTCAGAAATGTTAATCAATATGATAACTTAAAGTACTAACTCAAAAAGATATATAGTTACTTAAATATTTATAACTATTAAAAGTAAGTATGACATTTTTCAAAGATATCAATTGACGAGACGAACGTGTCGTGTGACCCATAATAGTCGCAGTACCACTCAAACCTTTAAATCGAAAAGACCTGACGGGCATTGCCACTGTGCCCGTCACCCTGACATATAAAGTTTTAAAATCCCCTATGCCTGTACTTTCACCAGCATCCTGATTTCAAAAACTGGAACGCAGTAAAACTCACATATATACACGCATACGTATGTGGCAGTACACCCCTGATCTCTACTCTACTCTACTTTTTCAAAAGGAGTTCCACTGCTGCTACTATGACTTACAAATACATCTACATAAACAACATAGAGATTTTGCTTTAAGCATTGTCTGTATATTCCCCTGTCCAACACATCACTATTTTCTTGTGCCAGCCCTGTGGACGTCGTATCGTAAATGCGGGCTATATTTTCGCCTATCCCTCAACCGATTCTTTTTAAGAGGATGATAAAACTGTAACGTGTTTGACGCTTGTATTGTAGGGTTTGGGGACACTTCCTTTTTTATGCGCCAAGCTGTGGTTGACTTTATTTCAGGCTTGTTTTAGTTATGTCGGTCAGAGAAAAATATGTTTTTTTTACATTTTTGTCGCCACAAAAGTGTAAGCGCGTTTGTGCACTGCATCCGATTCGTAATTCATTCCAAATACTATACAAATCTAGAAAACGCAGACCTCACTTCGAATATCGCTTGTGCACCTTGAGATAAAATGATCCATGTAACATTTCAGATTTGGAACTTATACGAATCGGAAGTTGTGCGCAAGCGTTCTCAGTCTTAATGAAATACCAATAATTATTTATTCACAAGTACATACGATACAAAAAAGATGTAAGCGAGTAATTTGAATTACCTAATTTGTATCTAATTTATCTCGATTGAATAATAATAATAGCAATAAACCATTTATTTCAGGCCATAGCCCATAAGATAATGGTGTTAGTTACAAAAGAAAACCGTATAACTATGTTAGTATGATTGCAATGAATTTTGAGGTATTGATAGAAAATTTAAAATATTAAAATTCGGAAAATTCACAATTATTACTTAATTTGACCAGTTGTAATGTTTACCCAAAACTTTTAAATTGTACAGTCAAAACGATGGGCAAACATCTTCAGGATGCCATCGCCGCTATCAGGCACTCGCTTTAGCAGAAACGACCCTTTTTTTTCGCCTAATTGCATAAAAGTCATCTGTTCGCGCTTCAGCAAACACTGCAGTGCCGTGACAGTCCCAACAGCATCCTGAAGATATTAAATTATTAGATTGAACGATAATCTTATAAAACGATAAAAAGGAGGATAGGAGGAGGTGAAAACTATTCCAGATGCGCAAATGCGTAAACTTTTTTCATACGACCCTCTCAAAACAAGGATGACAAGAAAATATTCGCTGCGATTTCCCACATTTCAGCCGTGAGGGCGAAATCAGCACATTTTTAGGTCAATATATTGACGATAAATTATCAGGGTTCGGTCGAGCTCGACAAGGGCTAAGTAGCCATGACACGCTCGCTTTTCTTTCCTAATATGCACCTTTATTAGAAATGAATAACTAATAACAGTAAACTGTGTATGAAATTTAATTGTTTCTTGTGATTTTATCTAATTACACAATATTATGTCAGTTAGTATAATGATAAACATCTGCAGTCCGATTCAGAACTCTTCGGTATTTTAACCGAATCCTTCGATTGGATATCATTCTCGAATAGAAGGACGCTTTCCGAGCTTTTCAGAACATTCGCGTTCGGTTCGGATATCATTAATAAACAGCGTTTACGGAGTTAGTCGGTGAAATAGATAATAAGAAAAATGAAAATCCTTTTATATACATTTTTAAGATTTTTACAGGCCTAAAATATAGAAATGCATTAGCCTTACATTCAAATAAATTAATTAAATTGAACGAAATCCGGATTTTGTTTAAAAAAAAGAAAGATTTTCATATTACGTCGTCAGACGTCTGCGCCTCGTATTTATCACAAATTCCATGGTGAGGCACTCAGTAATATTCATTTCAAGTGTAGAGTTACCGAAGAGAATAATCGGACTTTCGGTAACTTTCATTCGATAACTGTGTTCTAAATAACGTTTGTAGCCTTTGCCGGTCGAGAAGTTCGAGTAATCCTACGAGTGTGACGTTATTTCGGTTAGGTTTTAAATACGGCAGTTTGACGTTCGATTCGATTATTGTGGATTAAAAAGAAAAGAAATCGTACGATATTAAAAACCAAGCGGTCGACAACAGAGTTATCGTAAGGTTCTGAATCGACCTGCTGGTTAGATTCGTTGGTATCTATGTAATAAGTGGTCATAGCCGTATAGTCATGAATGTCTTTACGAGTTTTATATTGAAGTTTTAAGAATTCCACATAAAGAAGTCGTTGGGGTACGAAGCGATATAATTTCTGTGCCGATTAGATTGCGCGCAGAGTTGACCGAGTTGTCAATGTTATGTGATAAGTGTTGTGAGTTGCTGTTTATAATTACTGTTATGTAAAGGCGGTCTCACGGCTATGGGACACGAAGGGAAAGACCTATATATATTGTACACATTATTCTTTTTTTTGGAATGTAACTGAAATTGCATTCAAAGACTTTTAAAAGTCGCTAAGTCATCTGGGAATCAAACGCAAAAAATGTAAAAAAACCACTATATTTTTATAACGCCGATCGAAAGGGTCAATTATAAAAATTCGTTCCTTATAAGTAACATAGTATCTTTCTTCATATTTGATCGGTTCGATTCCCAGATGAGCAACTTTATATAAGTCTTTGAATACAATATTACATACTTTTAAAAATAAAATAAGCAATGTCTTCATAAAGCAAAATATTTCTACAATATTTAAAGTAATAATAACGCACGCACACACTCATAGCTCCGTGCTAGGGAAACCCTGTATCGCGGGTGCCATGGACACACACATAGACAACCACAAATTGCACCCAAACTCACGAAAGAAATAGTTGCAGGTCATACAAATATTTCTCCCGGCTCGGGAATCAAACCGGAGACCTCTACGTGGCAGATCAGCATGTACCTACGTTCCCTCCGTCTCCCATAGTCTTTTGAGATACTCTGTATAGTCTTATACAGTAAAACATATATTCAAGTATGCTGTGGTGGAGTGATGAAGTTATAAGTAGACTCCAAACATGTGACAAAAATTTGTCTCTATCTTGATCCTTAAACCGTAATAATAAACTAACTATACTCTGCTGTCCACTAAGATCACTTAAAAATAGACAAATATCCAAAATTTTTGTATTTAAATAATTAAAGTTAATGTGTCCGACATACCCGAACTTACCCTAATGACGCAAAGCTAAAATATCATTAAATAATTTCAATATTCTAAAACTTGGTTATGGTTCTTTTATGATTAATCTGAAAAAATGGTTTTGTCACATACATAGCCGTGTTTTAGTTTGCGGACGACATAACTGAAATCTCGACAAAAACAAAAGGCTTAAGTGTTATAAGCAAAACATCAGCTAATTCAAACAAACCGTCCTTAGAACTGCAACACTTTATTATATTCTCTAAATAAAATATATCTATAAATTCCGCAAACTTTAAAAATAGAATGATACGTTATCAAAGTTCATACAAGGTACCATGTATTTATTATCTAGTTCACGCGTAGACGTTTGAATATCATCCTTCCAAGTTGAAAGCAGAGTCGCAATTTGTATGTGTCACAAATAGATTTATCACTTGCAATTCTGTGCCAGAGAAATTGACTTCGGGTATTCCCTCTACATCAAGTCTGCATCCAATATTTATTTGCTTCGTCGCGCCGACACTATCTTTACGATCGCCTCCATTCACATCAATACCTATTACCGCTTGTACTTTGGACACTCTAACAATCTTTTCTACTTCTGCAGCAATGGAAATTTCATCCATTAGATCGTTAGCTGCATCTTTTGTAACAACAATACTGTAGTACAGGTACAGCGTTGCTGCATATGAGAGAGGATGTATATATAAGGCGCTCTTTGATACCGTTTAATACACCTACGCTGGAAACATGAGAGTGTATTTAGTAATAATGTTGCTCGGATTAGCTTTTGTGTCAGCTGAAAACAAAGATGGTATGTTAAATTTATATACTAAATTTCGTCTCTTATATATATGTTATTTTGATCCTAATTAATTGTTGTTATTTTGGAATTACTTAATCGTAAATATGTCTTTGTTTACTTTTAAATTGAATGGAACAAAAATGTATACTTGTAGCACCTGAAGCTGTACCTCAAAAATTATTTAAATTCATGAATAGGTTGGAGCTAATCCTACTTATGAATATAAACAACTATTTCATACTCTGCTTTATAATATTAAAACATTTATATATCCTGTTTAATGAGTTGTATATAGTAGTTGACCTTCTTTTTAGGGTAATATCGATAGCATACACTATAATATTGTGGCCTAGAAGTTAATTCCGGACTCGCGTTGCTAGTAGTAGCTGGCATGTTTGCCGTCATCATATCACAGCGGACATGAATAATACGCCATCGCGAGGCTCCTTTCGTGCAACTCTAGGAGTAGTTGGTAATATTGACAGTGAAAAAAGGTTTATAAGTTGGAAAATTGAGCGTTCATTAGAGATGTAAAAAGACAAAATTGTTAAGTATATGTAATAAATCTCTCTATGCATAGTGATTGGTTCCGTAACGATTTTATTTTGGTAAAATAATTTAAAAGCAATTAAGTTTCGTAATAATTACAAAGAATAATAATAAAGAGCAGTCGAACACTTTCAGGCATATAATTTTACCAAAAACAAGTGCTTGTACTCATCACAACACGATTAATAAGTTTTTAAAATTTTGATTACAGAATCATCTCACAGCATAACCAGAAGGGAGACAATACAAGGTCCAACATTTCCAAACCGATGTGTATTTTACGAATGCATTGCAAATTGCCGACAACGTGGCTTCAGGAATGGCGGTTATTGCACCATCAATGTATGTCAATGTTTGCGGTAGTTTCGCATTGAGGAGGAGGATTGTAGCCAAGCTTTAATAAAGGGTCTTCAAGGAAATTATTGTTAGTAGAACATTTAGATTTACAAAGATTATGTAGTTATTTCAATCGGTTTTATGGTCTCAGACGCGACCATGGGACCTGTAAATCAATTTGGTTTGTTTGAAAATAGCAAATATACGTGATTTCTATCCGAAAAGTTGGTACTCATTTTCAATACCTAATTGATATTTCTAGAAAAGATGTTAATAATAATAATAACACGAGAGTCTAAAATAGATATAAGACATTTACTCCTAAGCAAATTTATAATAAAAAGGGTAATAAAGGTAGATACAGTTTCGGAAATGTAGTGCAATCTAGGGCTAATCAAAACGGGTGGAGCCTCAGCTCTACATGCTGTTTCAGGTTCCACTTTGATACATAAACATTCGCTGCTAACAATTATCAAACTTCACAAAAAGTATACATTTTAAAGTGGGACATTTTTAAGTTGTTTTGAGAGCATAGTAATATATATATAATACAAAAACCCGACAACAAGCACATAGAAAAATTCATGAGTCCACTGGTTCGTTCCGTGGCTTAGTTGGCATAGCGTCTGGCATGGTTTGCTAGGAGACGTCGGTTCGAATACGACGAATCGGTTTTCAATCTTTGTATTAATAATTATAATAAACTAGTGGAGTAATTTCACAGAAAATAATTTAATATCAATTCAACATAAATGTATCTTAGGAAAACCTTAAAACAATACCTAGAAACGATTTGCTACAAATTAATGCAGTTATGATAGCACTTTAGTACAGCAATGTCTCAGGATAAATATCAGACAATTCAATTTTAATTTACACCTATTGAACATATTTAAAAGGCTAAAAGAATTAAGAGAAAGGATAATAGGAGAGCGTGGACGGACTGGATAGCGAATTCGTACACAAGAGTTTTGGACCCGCTGAATCTTTCTCGTTTTCTTTAGTAAACAAGGCCCGAAGACTATGTCGCAATAATCCAAATTAGACAATACCAGGCTATCAAATAGTCTAAGCCGCGCTAACGTGTTTAAAGACGTCTTAGTTTATACAGCCGTTTTAGCGATGCATAACAGATGGCAATTTAGTGACCAACATGTGGTTCAAATTTAAATCTTCCATCCATTACGAGGCCTAAATTACTCATATTAACTGATTCCTTTTTTTTATGATACTAAAAGACGGGATGAACAAGTCGTGCGCCTGGTTTTAACAAGCTTTAACTCACAAAGATCTGAGTTGCGTCTTAGAAAAAATCGAGTTGCCTCTCTTTAAAATTTCGTAATTTGTTAATTCATGGAAGCTGAACCTACTATTAACACAACAATTCGAAATTGTTTTTTCCTGGCACTCAGGAGAGTTTGGAATAGAATTCAGAAATGAAAAATTTATAGCGTCTGGATTTTATAAATGTATTGGTAGTGCATTACCTGGATTACCTACACAAGTGCCCGGAGCTTTGTTAATTCACATCTCATCTCATTCCACATTTTACGATGCCTATTTATATTGTTATTGATATTATGCGAAATTAAGATCGTAAACGGGAAACCAATAATTATATTTAATTTGTTAGACAGTTTGATCATACCGCACTGCTATTACAATAGTGTTATAACTCAAAATATGGGAAATTCAAGAGTATACCATTGTTGAACGAAAATACGAGTATAAATATAAAATTAAATTCTCTACACGTCATTAAAACCGTCGTTAGAATATTGTAAAAAAACAAGTAAAAGATATCTACTTAACTCAAAATGAGACACGCTTTATGTAAGCTAGTTCTGGCCAAAATAATCCTTATTCAAAAATATGAAATTAGTTTTTCTCTTTTATTCTTAAATGTGTATATTTGGCAAGTAGGAAAAGCATAAATTTTATAAATATCTTTTATATAAAGATCTTTTACGGGAAGCGAATAAATCGTTTTTCGTCGATTCTGAGAAATTACATTTTTTGAGTTAATACACTATAGTATTAACAGTGCGATATGTTTAGACAAGAAAGCGTTCGATGTTTGTTACAATCGCAAAGTCATCTATTATTTTGTAATAAAAAAATGAGAATGTATTTAACAAACAAACAATGTGTGTGCGTTGTTTGTATATAGCCCCGCATTAGGGAAACCCTGTATAACCTAGGAGGAAAAAGAAAAAGTGGGACTCTCCTCACTAAAAAGAGAGGCCCGCCCACTAAAACTCCGGGGGTGTTCCTCCAAGCACCTTGTGACGCTCCGCGAGCCCACCTGTGCCGTCCGTTTGCGCGGACCCTCCCAGAGTCCAGGATGGGAATAGATGTTCACCCTGTTTTCATATCGCAGTAGACTGCCTGGAGCACTTGGCAGCCCTCTACCGTCGCCAGGATCCATTTCTGTCCGAGCGGCAGGATTCCCCAATCCTGGCTACACTGATACAACCACTTCATTGTTTGCAATAGTCTAGCGCATATATGTAATTATAAAGTTATTTTATAAAATTCATATAATATTTAGGTTAAGTTTTTTTTTTATATACAGAATAAATTTATCTGTATTTTTAATCATATTACTAATTACTATCACCAATTTCTTGATACACTAAAGGCAAGGTAGCAAATCAATAAAGCTAATGAAATAAAACAATAAAAAATTAAATTTGAGTATATATTTAAAAACGTTAGGGGTCAAAAAGATTGAATTATAAAAAAACGGCTTCGTAAATGAAATGAAATTATAAACCTCGGTCGACACGAAAATGCCTGAATTTATGACAATCACTTCACCCGGCATTGCCGGAATGTACACTGGGCGTTTATATAATATTGTCTGGATCTGAATCACTTCACATATTATGTACATTTCGACGTACACGGGGTCTTAGGAGGTTAAATTTGCAGCATTTGCAAAATCTAAGCTGATTTCATTGTTATGATTGATCCTCTTTCTCTGAGACATAAAACAATTTAAATCAATGGACATTTTAATCTGAAATTTTGATTCTTATTTATATATTGACCTCAAAACATGTTCAGAAAGGTAAGCATATTGGCTTCTAACATTTTTTACTTTTTCATACCTACCTAACCTATTGAATGAAGGGTGCAACCTAGCAACCGAGATTTATTAGGCGATCAATATCAAAAGATATACTGATTATAAATGCCATCAGTCGTTAAAAAAAGACAAATAATAAAAAAGAGGATCAAATATTATTTTTGAATACCAAATATTAATTTAAACTTAAACTTGTTACCTTGAATACAGTTCATTTATAATGTATCCGTAGATCAACTAACATGGATGGAACAATTAAAATGTATGTAAGTATCAAACACAAAAAAACGTCGTTTATTTAAAAAAGTGCACATTTACAATAGATCAATTATATCTTTGAAAATCAAATAAAATTGTCCCCACACTAAATATGAGGTGATTGAGTCACCAAAACCGTTAACCACTAAAAGAACTGAAGATATATACGACTTACTTCAATGCTTACCTGCGTAAATTCTTTGTAAGGCATATTTATTCGTGAAATAAGAAGGAATTTTATTTGGAACTATAGCGACAAGAATATCAAAAGGGAATAATGGTATCAACGTGCGTGTATCTATGACATTTTTTTCCGGATTTCCATAATGGTACGCTTGCAGAACTAATTTAGAACAGTAACTATAGTTAGTTGAAGTGAAGTTAGTTGAAATTTTGTATGTTACATGTTTAGTCTTTGTAAGTCCACCGGTATTATTATAATAATTTTTGTAAGCCCAGTCAGCAGCGGAATTAGCAGCAATTGAATCAGGGCAACGATATATAGTAATAATGTAGTGGTTCTTTAGACCATGAAACCAATCTTTCATATTTGTTAGTTTATTGTTACTGCGTATCTGAGATCCTCCGACCATTTCCAGCACGTTAAATTCACTGATTATTATAGCGGCATGTCCTATATAATCCCCTCCTAGAAAACTCATAAAATGTCCTGAGCTACCTCCGGAACTCACTGAACTTCCTGAGCTACCTCCGGAACTCATTGAACTTCCTCTCATAGACTCAGTAATTAAAATATCTCCTTTTACTGCAGAATAGGTAAATGTACTTCCTAGGTATGACCTCAATAGCGCTGTAGGACGGTATGTAAGTCTATACCCTAGTCTTTTCGCTTCTTTCTCTTCAGAATTGAATAATCTTGACACGAACATTTTTAATTAATTGGCTCGTCGTTCGTATAAACATATTAAATGTCAACGTTATTAAATCTTTGTTCGACACACAGATAAGTTTTTTTCCCGTCTTGATTATTCTTTGTGTGACAACAACTGTAGCCCGTCTCGTTTGTTGTTGCGAAGTTAAATTCGCTGCTGAAAATAAGAAATATTTTTGTTTTATCAATTTATTTAACAAAATACTAAATTGAACAATCAAATCTAGACTTGCAGGCATACTAAAATACGTAGTCTTCAACAAATGTGTCTGTTTATTGTGGGTACCATATTGACTACATACGTATATATTAAGAAATTAAAAAATTAGGACTATCTAATTAGTAATAGTAATAATTTTATTTTCTCTCACAGCAAATAAATACAAACTTAAGGCACAGAGTTAACAAAATTTAAATTGTGAGAGACAGGAGCCTAAACTAGGGCACCCCTGTGTCTTAGGTCTCCTGGTCCCCCCTCTTGATTGGACAGTTTTTAAGTCTACTTAAGTTATAGTAGCTTACATTACTAAACATCATTAATAACTTAGAAATTACTTTTTGAACATTTCTTTTTCCAAAAATATTGATATAATATTATCATTAGTTTAAATAAGTGTTATATAGGTTTATACAGGTTTATATCCATATTTGTACATTTAAGTTTAACTATTTTCTTTTATGTATAACTAGTTTTATTACACACACACATATATATAGTTTTATTACAATGTTAATAAAACATACATATTTTACGTATAATTCGTGTTAGAGAGTGTGTGTTAGAGAGTTAGCGTGTGTGTGTATGTGCGCGCGCGTAGTTAGAAGTATCTCCGTTTGTTCATATGTTAGAGTACGCAGTCATGTTGACATCTTATTTTTACGATTCCATTTTGTCATTTTATACACATTATATAATTTATTTGCATCATTATACAGCCTGGGTCTTTGATAGCAGAAGAATCTTTGTATAAATGAGGTCTTAAATTGTTTTGTGTGGCATACTGAATAGTGCCTTCTTTTGTCTGCGTTAGCATGTTCAGGGTTGTATGGCATTTATGCGTGTTGTTTCTACAATATGGCTAAAATAAAGAGCTGCCTGACTGATAGTACCTCGACTTCCTGGTATAGGGTAACCATTGAGTATCGTCATGGTTTGAAAACGCTCACCTTAAGTATCAATCTTTGTGCCCTTTCTAGTTGCAACAAATGACTTTTTGCAGCACCACCCCAAGTTGAAATGCCATATGTTATTACCTATTGACCCAGTGCTAGATAGAGTAATTTGAATAATTTTTTATCCATGTCATGACATGTCGAAGATTCTTAAAAATATATGTCAGTTTCCGTACTCTTTGTCTTGTGTTAGGTTGGATATGTGATCTTTGAAGAGAGATGAGAGATGGTCATCAATGATAATGCCTAGGTACTTAGTTTGTGAGGCTTTTTCAATGATCGGGCAAGCACAGTTAGTGGAGCTCCAACTAAAACGGAAAAGGAATGGAACCTCTGATAGAAAAGGTAAGGAATTTGGTTTTGTCAATATTAGGGATAGAGTATTCACGGCTAGCCATTTTATAACGGTATTGAAACCCTCTTGGGCACATTCAAAAACCCCTTCCCATGTGTCGTCGTAAAACGTTAGAGTCGTGTCATCTGCGTATGATACGATGTTGCAATTTCCTAATTTCATCTGACATAGGTCATTTACGTAACATAGGAAGAGGGTAGGGCCGATAGTGCTACCTTGAGGGACTCCGAAAGTAATACCGCGCTCCCGACTCACAACAGAACCAATCCTTACTTAATGAGATCTGTCAGATAGCTCTTCACAAGATTGAGCTGTGTTCCCCTTATACCCATTGTATCATGTTTCCCCGTAAGTTTTGGTAAAGAGACTATGTCAAACGCTTTTGCAAGATCTAGAAATATAGTTACGCGCTTCTTTTTATGATCTAATTTTTTCATAATGAAGTCCGTGAAACGGTGGAGAGCATCATCCGCCGATTTACCTAGTCCGAAAACCGAATTGTGACTCCGAGAGGATATTTTTTGTTTCTAGATAATTAGTGAGTCTTTTGTTGATTATTTTTTCAAATATTTTAGATGTAGCTGGTAATAATGATATTAGTCTATAGTTGGATACACAGTCTCTTTTTCCATTTGTGTGGATGGGTACAACAATCGATTTCTTCAACGCACGGGGAAATACACCAGTACTCAGGGATTTTTAAAGATTTTTTCAGGGATTTATCTATGTTTAAGTTGTGTTTGCAAGCTGTGTTCACTCATTACCAGTCGTGCAATAAGATAAGATCTTCATAGCATTCAATTTATTGTATGTAAATACACACATCAAAAGTGTCTAGGGATCAAGTGAATATTTTTGAAATAAAAATTATTTAAGCAATATTTACCAAATCCAGTCTTCCAGGACGACTTCTTACTTTAATGCTTATGTTTTATTTAACCGCTTACCCCTATATTTAATTAAAATAAACTAAAATTGATGTTTTTGCAAATTGTGGGAAAAAACTCAAATTAACGGCGTCAATTAAATGACAAAAAAATGGCGAAAATGATGATTTTGCTCATTTTTATTGTAAAGATAAGAAAATTAATAATCTGTATTTCCACCATTAACACGAATCACACAATTACAGCGATTTGGCATGCTTAAGATGAGTTCATCAAAATCACTTTGAGGAATGGCCGCCCATGTGTTTTGTAACAAGTCAAAATATTGTTGTAGAGTATGTACGGTATACATACTCGGCACAACTCTTCTGTGAAGCATATCCCATGCGTGCTCAATTGGATTGAGGTCTGGCGATTGAGCAGGCCACGGCAGAACGTTGATACGAGCTTCGGCAAGAATGCGTGTTACGACTCTAGCCGTGTGTGGACGTGCGTTGTCATGCATTAGTTGAAATGAATCACCCAACTGGCCTCGCAAAGGGATGATAACATCTGAAACAGTCCTCTCTGCGTAAACTTGAGCATTGAGGTTACCCCTGATCCAAATGAGATCGGTTCTTCCGCCGATCCAAATACCGGCCCATATCATTATTGTTCCCCCACCATATGGATGAACTTCCTGACAATTTCTCAAACGTTCATGACGTCCAGATGTTCTCCAAACTCGAGTACGTCTTGCCTTAGGTCTCATACCGAAGCGGGATTCATCCGAAAAGCACACATAGCGCCAGTCTTCTTCCTCCCAGTTTCTGTGTTCGCGAGCCCATCGTAAACGGGTCCTGCGATTGCAGGGTGCAATAGGTGGAACTCTGAGCGGCCTTCGGGATCGCAGACCCACTTCACGTAAACGATTTCGGATTGTTTGATCGCTTATTAGCAAGCCTGAGGAGCTGTGGAGCCTCGTAACCAACATCATGGCGGTCATGGTACGATTCCGTCGAGCAGTATTTTGGGTATACCGGTCCTGTCTGCGAGTCGTGATGCGAGATCGTCCTCCATGTCGCTCGGCCACGCTGCCCGTCATGCGATAGCGCGTCCAGAGGCGACTTATGACGCTCTGTGTAGTGTTAAGAGTGAAAGCCACAGCACGTTGCCTGGAACCAGCTTCCAACATTCCGACGGCTCGCATCATCACTTCTCGGGTTAAATGATGTCGTCTCTCCATAATAATGTAAATTGTTTCGGTTCCGATGCAGATATTGTAATGATTTTGTCAAAACGCTATAACTCATTTTTATACAAAACCACATTGACAATCGATTTTCTTCTTATTATCGAATTTTAAACAATATTCCTTATTTAAATGTTAAAACTCACTAAAAAGTATCAATAGCGATACAAAATAGTTAATATAATTAACCCTAATTGCAGCAATACTCTTAAACGTACTTGATCCCTAGACACTTTTGATGTGTGTATTATATCAAGTGAGCCAAGAAATACAAATAAATAAAAAAATATCGCATGCATGTAAGCGGTCCAAAAATGTGTTATCCTTTACCGACGTAGATTTGTTGCACTAGTCTTAACTTCTGCATAGCCTTTTTAATAATGGGTTGGTTTCAATATAGGTTAAACTTTAGAATAGCTGACGTCGAGTTGGGCGTTAATATTATTTTTCAAGATAGACCTAGTGGAAAGGATGGCCCCCACAAATTTAGTTTTAGGAAACCAAAGGATTTAGAGAAAATAATATTTGAAATTCGTAAAGTAAAAAAATAAACATTTGACTAGCCCATGCAAAAATTATCACAATGAAGCAGCTTTTTGTGTTGCGTTTCGTTATTGCGAAGTCATAAATGACATCGCGCATACTGACAAGGTTTATTCTTGTTTAAAAATAAAATTCATATAATAAGATTTATTAAAATTAGTATTTATTAAACAAACATTTTATAGTTTACAAAAGTAAACATGAAACCATCTTGACAGTTTTTTTACATCTTTTTTTAATAAGCTCGTTTTAAAATTTTGTACAAACGTGCTAGTCTTTCTAGACCGAGAACCCTCGTGCACTTAATGTAAAAATATAGGATTATGAGTGAAAAATTGAAAAATTCCTGTTTTTTAAAATATTGTCGTCCTCCCGTCATCCCACCTGTCGCGCTATTTCGGCGTCAGGTATTCTAAAGTCTGAAACTATGGATAATGAAGACAAATCATACCCATATTTTCACAATTCGTAATTGGTATATTTCTGTATAATACGTCCATGATTTCATTATGTAGATATTTTTGAAGAAATGAAACATTAAGGACGAGTGAAAGGGATAATAAATCACGTGAACGTGATGTACGAAAGAGACAACACATTGTAATAATGTTTGATTGGTCAGTATATTTCGTTGGCTCGGCCGGCGTTGTGAAGTAGCATCACAATATTTTTTTGGTATTTTTGATTGTATTTGATGCATCAACCATGCATCAACCACAGCTTACACATATCTGTTTTTATTGCATCAGTAGAGGGTAATTTTCAAAGATATCGAGGCGCAATTCACCAAAGTAAAAAGCAATACACATTACACTACATACAACAATATTAGGTGTTATTGCACAATCTTATTCAATTTGTTCCAAAAACAAATTTTTTTGTTGATTTCACGTTATTATATTATTTATTTACTAACTTAACATTTATTTTTATGCACAATGTATATGTTGCGTAATTATTTTTTCACTTGCAAATTCCACTGTTGATCTACGTTGCTCATCTGTGATGTATTGTTTACATCAGGCGAAAATATTAACACTGGTGATCAATTTCAAGACTAAATAATTAATGAACACTGTGCAATGTAGGTTATTTAGAGAAGGTACGATGACTTGTGTGTAATAATCAAACTACTATAATAATAAAAACGAATGCCGCTTGCCCCCACAACAAGCAGCGCGCGCGCCGATCGATACACGTATAGACTGAGAAATACGTAAATATACCTACATACATAAGCGCGATGATAGGAGAGCAATGTGGCAAAGCCAAGGTTATTGGAGCAGTTTTTAAACCAAAATGAGTCAGTATTGATTTTTTTATTGTTTCGAAACGGCATTTATAGCAATTTCTTCGAGAACTAGCTTAGCTGACTTTTATATTCACACATTTGTAACCAAATACGCATAAAGTTTTACTACATGCAAATATTAATTGATATTAGGCTAACAATCAATGTATATTGTTATTACCGGGTTGCAAGAAAATAGTTTTGTTTCGAAATTATAGTACTGTATTGTTCAAAACACAGAGTTTTAGTACTTACCGATGAAATAAAAACACTCCCGGAGTATTTTTTAATCAATCTCACGCGACTTGATATAAAGGCACAATTATGTATCACATTTGAACGACGACTGACGCGCTGTTGATACTCATATCACCGTCTGATCATAAGCTAGGTAACATCATGGACCAATTGGTCCATGGTAACACGGACCCTGCCCACTAACCAGTCTATTACTAGTATTTATGTGGTCTGTGGATATACCTTTTTCCTGATCCCGAGTATGTATACAACTAAATTTTTATAAAAATGTTAGTTGTGCCTTTTATCGTTCCAAGGGCAGAATAGTTGGAATGATGTTTTGTAATCATCTAAAACGGTATGCGACTGGATGTCTGGTTATTTATCATGATTTTTTTCTACATGAGCAGTTCGACCAACGGTAATGTCGCCATGGTGTAGCGTGAATCATTCTTAAACGGC
The DNA here is from genome assembly GCF_003589595.1 of Hyposmocoma kahamanoa. Classification (NCBI taxonomy): domain Eukaryota; kingdom Metazoa; phylum Arthropoda; class Insecta; order Lepidoptera; family Cosmopterigidae; genus Hyposmocoma; species Hyposmocoma kahamanoa. The sequence continues at coordinate 4,093,317 of NW_020654422.1, forward strand.
TCTTTTGAGAAGTTCGCATTGTAAGCGAAAAACAGTTAATATTTTTAAATTTTACTGCCAACAAATAAATACTCATAAATATATATAGATGTATTATATGTATATAGATTTGATATGCTATTCAATTGAACTATGTGACGTGAAAATCGTTACCCGGGAATTTAGCATCTTCAAAGGGGACATTTTAATAAATAGCATTTACGGTTTTGAGTAAAGTTAATTAAGTTAAATTGTATATGATTTAACAAGAAATTGAGCGGTATTGACGTATTTACGTGTATTTTTTATTCAGATTACGTCGATATAGCAACCAGCGTTTGTAACCATATCACAATTAAGTTTACCTAATATCAATTTGTGTAACGTAACTACATACGACCCAAAAAAGAGGTCACGCGTGTTCCGGAAAGTTCTATATAGTGTTGTATATAGTTTTTACGTTATACTATACAGTTCGTTATGTTATGTGCAGTTTTCTTACAAAAAACCGCTGTCTCTAGACGTCTAGGTAATCGTACGTACTTTAAATAATAATAATAATAATAATGTAACGCTCACACTCATAGCCCCGCAATAGGGAAGCCCAGTATCGCTGGTGCCATAGACTTACACAGACAATCACAAATTACACCCAAATCACGAGAGAAATAAATGTGGGCCATACAAATATGTCGCTCGGTCCGGAAATAGAACCCGGGACCTCTGGAAAGATCAGCATGGTAACCGTTGGCCACGGAGGTAGTCAAATACTTCTAAATTTCAATTTGTTTGGTAAGTTAAATATCAATGCACTTGCGACAACAAGTGTTGTTTTATGGAACTACCTTTTACACATGAAAATTCATGAACAACTAGATAGTCGTTGTTTGACTTTTTTCACTATATTTCTCATTATGTTAGTGTTCGAATAATATAGATCGAAATAAGTAGAGTATATTTCCTTAAACCTCAAGGAAGAAGAAGGAAAATACAGAGTGCACAAAATCAAAACAAAATAGTTGTATTTTTCATTAAAATTAGGTACAATTTTTTTTCTATATGTACCGTAGTACATTATTTGCTTTGCTAGTAACATTGTCAAAAATACAGAACAAAATAAAGTACAATCTTTACGAGAACACTTTTTTAAAACACTTTTTTTAATACTAAAACTCCTTAGCAGAACTCCTTGTGAAAGAGTTCGTCCAGGTAAGTACTGCCACCTTACTTATTTCTTCACCCAACCAGTAATGAGAGCGTTACTGCGTTCCAGTTCCGAAGGATGCTGGTGAAACTACGACTACGTGGGACTTATCAATTTCATGTGTCAGAGTGACAGTGACGCTTCAATCTTTGCAATTTAAAGCTCTGAGTGGCACTGCGACTGTTATGGGTGGCGTGTCGCTGGAACACGACTTGTTCGTCCCGTTCCTTAGTATCATAACAAAAATAAAACATCCCGCCTAATGTAGAAAAAAGTAGTGTGTGTAGACGTCTGTCCGACTGTAAGGTCACTTCGTCTATCGGTACTCAAAGATAGTAAATTTCTTAAAATTTGAAACTAATGAATTTTATAATAATGTGCTAAACAATAACTACGATGTTATTTGTCTTTGTGAAACATGCTTGTTGTACTCAACACATTCATCCGAGCTGTTTGATGATAGGTACAGTGTTTTCCTAAGGAATCGCGATGACGTTTTTAACAAACAATTTAATAAGAACCATGGTGGCGGTGTGTCCTTCGCGGTATCCAAGAATTTAAATATAAACCTTAGAGCAAGTTGGCAATCGGTTTTTGTGGAGGATATTTGGCTGAAGGTAATGCTAAATAGAAACTTACAATTAATTTGTGTACTGTTTATCTTCCTGACTATTTGCCTGTGGCCATGTATACTGACTGCATTGGTACTTTTAAGGATGTGTCCAACATGCCTGGCAATTTTTGCACCTTGATAGTTGGAGATTTCAATAAGGGTGACTTAGAATGGTGTAGGGAAACAGGTAGCCCCGTGAATTCTATTAATGGTAAGTCCAGGTATTTGGTTGATCTCTGTAGATGCTCGGCTATGAGACAGATCAATACTATTCGGAATCGTAACAGTCAAATCCTGGATCTGGCAATCAGTGATGTTCCCAATAATTTTACACTAACTTCGGTTGTACCAATAAGCCTCGTAGATTCCCATCATCCACCCTTGCAATTAACATTTCACAGTGCGGAATAATTAGTTTGTTCGCAGTTGATTAATAAGTTGTGTTTCCGTAGGAGTAATTATGAGGCTTGCATAGATGAGCTCCGGTCTATAGATTGAGATGGGCAAGCCTTGGTTTTCAATTGTGATGACTTTGTTCAACACTTTTACAACTCACTGTATACAGTAATCGAAAGACATACACTGAAATTGACAGCTAAATCAATAAAGTATCCATGTTAGTTTACGAATAATGTAATTAATTTATTTAAAAGTAAGAAAAGATACTACATACGTTATAAGCGATACGGAAATTCTCGCGATTATGACACTTTCAGTCTGCTGAGGGCGCGTGTCAAGGAATTAATGAATACATGCTTTTCATCATTTGTTGCAAAAGTAGAGCGTGGCTTGTGCACCAGTCTTAAGTCTTTTTGGCGTTATACAAAAAGTAAAAGAATAACTAGTGATATTCCAATCATATGTTTTATGAAGATCGTACTACAAGTTCTGGCGATGAAATTGTTAACCTATTCGGAGTCTTTTTCTCTACTGTGTTCGGATCTAACAAAGATATAAACTACGTTCCAGATTTTTCATCGCCTAATTTCTCCCTAACCAGTATTAGCCTGTCTTCTGATCAAGTACTACTTCATCTAAGGAAGGTTAATGTGACAAAAGATGCTGGATCTGATGGGATACCTCCTATCTTTGTGTGCCTTTGTGCGTCCGCTAACAAATCCTTAAACGATGATGTGTTCCCATCCATTTGGAAGATCGCAAGGATAACTCCCGTACACAAATCGGATGATAGGCATGATGTGACTAACTATCGTCCTATTAGTATCCTTGGCTATTTTGCAAAGATATTTGAGGGTATGAATATATATATTGTGAGGTGGTTCATAGGATTAATCCCAAGCAGCATGGTTTTGTAACTGGCCGTTCTACTCTATCAAACTTATTCGTTTACACATCATTCTTGTGTAATTTATTTAACGAGAGGGCTCAGGTTGACGCCATATATACTGATTTTTCGTAAGCATTTGATCGAGTAAATCAATCGATCCTAATGTCGAAGGCCAATCACTTAGGTATACATGGGAAATGGGAATCTTCATCGCTGGCTAACTTCGTACCTAGCTAACCGAACACAGCCGGTATCGTTGTATGGCTTTGACTCTAGACCTTTTGTGGCGGTGACCGGAGTTCGTCAGGGATTATGCTTAGGTCCATTATTGTTCCTTATTTTTGTCAATGACTGGAGAGAGTGACAAGTGAGTGTCGTGCTTATGCTGACGATATCAAGATATTGAGTTCTTAGGTTTTGCGCGATTGTTACACATAGGAAATAAAACTATTTTTCCGGATTTAAATCGCGTATATTTGTTTTTTCAAACAAACCGACGTTTCGGGCCATTTACAGGTCCCATGGTCACGGTTGACTGAGGTGGATCTGATGGAATACCTCCTATCTTTGTGCGCCTTTGTGCGTCCGCTAACAAATCCTTAAACGATGATGTGTTCCCATCCATTTGGAAGATCGCAAGGATAACTCCCGTACACAAATCTTTCAAAATGGTCTTCATCCAGTTATGTCTAATATTGATGCAAACCACCCTATTTTTTCGCTATAGTTACAATAGTTATTAATTAAATACCTTATTTTTAATTTTACAAGGAAAACATTCCAATTTACGCTACATTAAGTTATACAAATTATTTTATTGAATGAATTTTTATTAAGTTCAATTTATTATTAATTAATAATAGAAATTAGAATAACTAAAACTTATTAATTAGTACTGCAGTCTTATGTCTGTTTGGGATTTTTCATTAGAGGAAATACTGGATCCCAAACTGGTGGTACGGAGAAACCATCTTCCCTGTTGAAATTAGGATCTTTTTTAATTTCAATGGCCTCTCGCAGCATCCTGGGTAGATTACGGACTTCCTTTGCAAGGACCTGGGGTTTGTCAAACTTTCATTGAATGTGTAGGTTTATCCATGACCCCGGGCGGCGTCGTGGTGAATGTTCACTGATCCCACGGCGCCGACTCAACCGGCGAGAGGGAAACCCGGGGGGGTTTTAGTGGGGTAGGCCTTCCAGTGTGGAGAGAGAGTCCCCACATAACCCCTGAGTCTCCCTGGGCTCAGGGGTATCCATAAAGATTTCCCCCCCATAAAAAAAAAGGTTTATCCATGACATGCTCGCAGACTGCAGACTTGTTTACGCGACGGTGTTTGACATCAGCTATATGTTCTTTGACCCGGGTACAAATACTTCGCTTTGTTTGTCCAATATAAGGAGACCGCACTCACAGTCAAGCTTGTAAACTCCTGCGTCCTGTAAGAGGATGTTACATTTCACGGGTCTCAGGAACTGAAATCTTCCTTCTTCGATACGCTGAAACTTGATGTAAGTGAGTTTGTACCCTGCTGCGTAAAACCTTCAAAACTGTATGGCTTACCAAAAATACATAAGCCTGACACCCCACTCCGTCCCATAGTTAGCCAGATTGACACACCAACCTACAAACTGGCTCAACACATGGCAAAGGTACTGTCACCATTGAGAGTCAGAAACAAGTCTGCTGTCTGCGAGCATGTCATGGATAAACCTACACATTCAATGAAGTGTGACAAACCCCAGGTCCTTGCAAAAGAAGTCCGTTATCTACCCAGGATGCTGCGAGAGGCCATTGAAATTAAAAAACATCCTAATTTTAACAAGGAAGATGGTTTCTCCGTACCACCAGTTCGGGATCCAGTATTTCCTCTAATGAAAAATCCCAAACAGACATAAGACTGCAGTACTAATTAATATGTTTTAGTTTATTCTAATTTCTATTATTAATTAATAATAAATTGATCTTAATAGAAATTCATTCAATAAAATAATTCGTAAAACTTAATGTAGCGTAAATTGGAATGTTTTCTTTGTAAAATTAAAAATAAGGTATTTAATTAATAACTATTGTAACTAGTGAAAAAATAGGGTGGTTTGCATCAATATTAGACATAACTGGTTGAAGACTGTACCACCTCAGTCAACCGTGACCATGGGATTTGTAAAGGGCCCGAAACGTCAGTTTGTTTGAAAAAACAAATACACGCGATTTAAATCCGGAAAAATAGTTTCATTTACGATATCAAGATATATCACAAAATTCTAAAGCAGGGAGATTTTGGACTTCTCCAAGGTGACCTTATCTTGATCAAAACATGGTGTAAAAATAATCAAATGTCATTGAATATTAAGAAGTGTCAGATCATTACCTTCACAACAGGACAACAATTGACTATGACTATAGTTTATGCGGAACGACGCTTCATCGTATGTGTGTTGTTAGGGACTTGGGTGTATTTTTTTACTCCTCCTTGTCATTTAGTAAACATTACGATTATGTTATCAACAAAGCCAATAAAATGTTAGGACATTTTTCGTGCCGCGAAACCATTTAAAAGTGCACTAGTGCGCAGCGTAATTGAAAACTGCTCCTCGGTATGGTTCCTCATGTACAAAATTCACACTGATAACATTGAGTCTATTCAGCGTCGGTTTTTAAGAATGCTTTGCAGGAAGCTTTGGTTAAGGCGTAAATTGTCAGGCTATAAGAATCGACTTAATGAGTTTAATTTATTAACCCTGGAGAATAAATTAAGATGATTTGTGTACGTTGCACAAAATAGTTAATGGTAAATTAGGTGACACATTGCTCGACAGAATCCGTTTAAGGGTGCCAACTCGTTCTGTCCGTCGACCGCAGTTATTTGTTACTCAAGTTTTAAGTAAAAATAATATTTCTGCAAACAACCTTATTCAACGAATATTCGTCGTCGTTTACATATGTAAATCGTATAATCTAATTGGATTTTCTAATGATCTTGATATATTTCATTTCCCGCATTTAAAAAGTCTGTTCTGTTATTGAATATTAAATATTGTAACTAACTTAAACATTTTCTTCTTAGTTTTTAATTATTCTTTATTTTTACAAAATCACACTATTTTTTATTCAGGAATGATGTGTACGGTTGTAACTGGAATGCAGATTTATCTTTATCCTACTTGTAATTGTTTTAAAAATGCTGTTAATCTGTTTTCTGTAATTTGTACCATTAAAAATAAAAAATCACTTAAGTCACTTTTAATATCTTCCCATGTTTTTCAACGACTTGCTGAAAAATTTATAAAGTTCCGTTGGAAAAACAAATTGATATTTACACAATTTCTGTTCAATGGTAGCATTAGTGCCGAAATAATACGCTTGCAGAACTAATTTGGAGCTGTAACTTGGGTTTTTCGATAATAGATTCAAAGTTATTTCGTATGTTACATGGATAGTTTTGACAGATCCGCCTGTAGGGTTATAATAGTTACGGTAAGCCCACCTGGCAGCAGCATCAGCAACAGCTGAATCAGGATAACGATAAATATTAATCCAATGATGCCTATATTTATCAAACCAAATTTGTTTCATAATTCGTCTATTGTTACTAATGCCTCTGTATAGCATTTTTGTTTTATTTTTTTCATGCCCAGGCATTTCTAGCACGAAGTTATCAGTCACCATTATAGCTGCAAGTCCTATTAAACCCATGCTATTGTCCCCGTTAGTTAGCAATATATCTCCTCGGCGTACAATATTGATAAATTTATTTTTGTTACCTGGACGTTTAAGCTCATGTAATGCCCTCTGCATTATTGAGAAATGAGTATCTTGTAATATTCCGAAGTTATTTTTAATAAGCCACTCTAAGTACTTAATCGGTTTGTCAGACAAATTAACATATTCCAAGTAAAGTTTTTTGAATTTTGGTTCGTCGATCACAAAGGCTGACAAAGGATACTTTTGGTAATCTATTAATCCCCTTCGGACACCAATTTCATAATATTTGTAGAGATCGGTTGTTGATGTTTCATGTCTATCTGTAAATAAGAGATTGTTTTTTGTTAAATTTATTTATCAAAACACCAAATTGAACAATTCCATCTAAAATAAAATACGCTACTACAAAACTGGTATAAAATCATTTCACGTTAAACTGACATCAAAATCAAGTATTTCATACGGTAAACACGATACTTTCTCGTAGGTACAGTACAGCTTTATATATCCTTCCATACTGTGGCCCTTGACAGAAAATTCTACGTTACATTTTAAATAAGTAGGATAAATAAGAGAGTTTTTATAAGTATAGCTTGACGTGCAGCAGTGTTCAACTTTGTTGAATTTCTTTAATTACCTCCACGATTTGTTATCAATATTTCCCCTCGTTCTACATCGTGGATTAATTTGTTTATTTCATTAGCCAATTTTCGTCCGCTTCTTTTCTTTTCCAATTCTTGCATGTTCTCTAACTCTTCAAATTTATTATTAATAAGCCGATCCTCGTAGTTAACCAGCTCATCGTTTAAAGAAACATATTCTTTGTAAATATAATTATATCTTTGTTCATTTTGTGGAATAGATTCGTCGGCATAGTTTGCATGATTGATAATTCTCAGATCGACTCCAGCTCGATTATATTTGTATCCAGTCTCATGAGTTGCTGTATTGTTTTCTTCTGTAAATAAGAGAATATTAGCGCTTGATTACTAAATATATTATTAACCTGGGTAACATAAAACCACGTGACTTCTCTATAAAACTGTACTTTCAAAATTGTACGTAAATTCGTTCTACTAGAAGTTCAAATTGGCTGTTTATAAAAACATTTATGACTTGACTATAAGTGGCAATTTAGAACATTGGTCAAACTAACCAAATTATTACATGGGATGGAATTACACGATTTAATTTCGTCTTCTCCTTTCCATCACCGGAGATGGCGTAGGCTTGGGTTCCACCCCTATATTGTTTATAGTCCAAATATTCGCACGAAGAGTTACGCTTCCACATTTATATGGCGAACGGCTATGAAATGGAATTCCCTGCCTGCAGACTTGTTCCCTGAACGTTATAACTTGGGCCTTTTCAAGGCGAGAATGAATGGTCATTATTTAGGTGTGCATGCTCCATCGTCGACCTCATCGTCACTTTCCATCAGGTGAGATGGAGGTCAAATGCGTACTTATATTTTAGAACAAGAAAAAGGACATAAACATTCTGTCTACTAAGGAAGCTATAGAGAACCGTATACCTAATACTATCTATTATATGAATTCATTCATAAACATAGACCTGTGCCTCTACCATGAGATTACATTGATAGTTATCGCTAGCGACCGCGTAAAGTGTTTGTATAGAATATGTGTTTCTTCTTGCGACCGCCTAAGGTCCTGTATGATTTGTCATTCGATGAATTTGTTATATAAAAGTGTGAAGTTATTTACGCAGTCGCTAGCGACAACTGTCACAATAAGCTCTTGGTAGAGGCACTGTTCAGGAAATGAAATCATAACTTACCAATACTGGTGACTTCATTGGGAGAAAGCACCACTGTGATGTAATAGAACACCACTTGAATCGGTGTAATCTCCATGATGAAGCCTTAGATATGTAAATACTGACTAAACAAACCAGTCTGAAAATGCGTTTATGTATGAACCAAAAAAAACCATACATGTACAGGGCTATTTGTAAAATTTATAAAACAACCTCATAGGACTATAATTACTAACATCAATACAATATATAAATAAAAAAAAATTAAATAAACATAAATAAAACGGTATAAATTTAAATATTTTTTTCACCACACTAGCTCGGAAAGGCTATCTTTTTCTTTAGAAATCTGCGCGTAAAAGCGTTTTTTTCCACGCTTGCGTGGAAAAGGATTTTGTTTTGTAATTCGAACTTGACGTTGGACTGTGGTGCACTTTCGATTTCGGTGGTCTTTCGATGAAAAAAAAAACATAATGACAAGTTCAACTATGCCATTTGTCGTACATTATTTATGTAATATAAAACTGTTGGTACATTTTATTGTTAATATTGTTAACATTAAATTGACAACGATAACTAATTCCCCGACTGCGTCAGAAAGAGGGTTGTGTTTTTCGAGTACATGTGTATGTCCATTTCTATGTCACGCTGTACAGCCTAAACAGTTTGATGGACTTTGACATATGAGGTATCGTTACATTCGTCTTCATTGTGAGAGTGTCATAGGCTATAAAAATGTATCAAAATAGTGAGGGGTGTTAGTTTTATTTTTTTGAAAACAAGCCTGTGCCCAACAGTGAGACTATATTATATAGGCTAACTATTATTATTATGTTTTTAATTCAAAATTTAATTGTACTAGAATGATTTACAATGTTTACGAACCTTTGCGAACCTTGCGAACATATGGTTTTAATTAATCCGTTAAGTCACTTAATTCGTTTTTCACAAATGTTTATTATAATTATAACATTTTATTTTATTCTTCTTAAGACATTTTTCTTTGGTTGGAAATTCAAAAGATTGCTGGTATAGTTTTTACATGACTATGAAAGTTATACGAAATCTGCATTCTCATAATATGAAATAAAAAAGGAAAAAATAAAATTAGTATTGAAAGCGATCGCCAGAATAATTTACTTTTTTACAGGAAAGAAATGTGAGTAATAAATTGAATAAACGAACGTAATTTGATACGCCATACTTTGTTTCAATTATATTTACATGCAGTTTTAATTTCTTAACTCCGTTAAAACATTATGCAAATATTACCTATTATGTTTACTAAACCAATATATTCGCATTCTTGCTCATTGGATGAGGAAACCACACAATAAAATAAAGTTTAAACATTTTTTTCAAACGATATTACTTCCTAATTTATGTATTTAAATGTCGACTTGTCCAGATAAGAATGCAACAAACATTTTGTAATAATATCATTAAATTTGAACAAAACTCGATATATAACAAATATTTCGTCGTAAACAGTTTTTGCCGTCGGTTTCCGGCATTAATGCGCGAAACCCATTAATGGGTTTTAACCCGTTTTAGCGACATTAACAAAGCACCAGGTTAAACCCATCTCTCATCATCAGGCATCTCTTGTACGACAACGTAAAGCCGAACATAATATAAAAACTATTTCGAGTGAATTTATGTTTTTCTCAGATTACAATTGTTTTGTAATCTAATACTTAATAAAAATGTATACGTTTAAGGCGTTTCATATCATCGGTAAGAGTTATTTTCATTAAATTACACAATATAATATACAACTTTTTTCTAAATATTTCATAATTTTGTACCACTTTTTATCCTTATAAGATTCCTTGAACCTATAATGTTCCTCGTAATTTTTTGCCACTTGAATGGTATCGAAGGTGATCGATGTGTGTCCCTGCCTGAGTAGATGTCATACGGAACAAACGTAGATGTTTATAGGTTTAAGTCAGTTACATAAAAACTATTGAATAATTGCGCCATCTAGTGTTGAGTAACGGAACTCTTAAGCCAAACTGTTGATTGTTTGACTTAGCAGTTCCGTGACAGAACACTAGATGGCACAATTACCAATTTAATCGTTGTTAAGATCAGTTTCGAAGTTTTTTCTTTTTTTATTATAAAAAGTGACGGAATGAATTTTTAAAATATGAAAATTGATTTTAATTGCAATTAAATTTGCAATTAAAATCAATTCCTGCCGGTTGGGGGCCCCGGTTGGGAACCCCGCTTGGGGGCCCCGGTTGGGAACCCGGTTGGGGCTTCGGTTGGGGGCCCGGTTGGAAGCCCCGGTTGGGGGCCCCGGTTGGGGACCCGGTTGGTGCCCCCGGTTGGGGACCCGGTCGGGGGGCCCGGTTGGGGGGGCTTGGTTAGTGCCCCGCTTGGGGGCCCGCTTGGGGACCCCGGTTGGGGGACCCGGTTGGGGCCCCGGTTGGGGGCCCGGTTAGGGGCCAGTTAAGGGGCCTGAGCCACATAACCGGGACCCCCAAACGGGCCCCCAACCGGGCCCCCCAACCGGGCCCCCAACCGGGCCCCATCCGGGCCCCATCCGGGCCCCATCCGGGCCCCCAACCGGAGCCTCCAACCGGGGCCTTCAACCGGGGCCCCCAACCGGGGGCCCCAAGCGGGCCCCCAACTGGGCCCTCCAACCGGGGTATCCCAACCTGGGCCCCAACCGGGCCCCCAACCGGGCCCCCAACCGGGCCCCCAACCGGGCCCCCAACC
>NW_020654422.1:4104709-4106035 GCF_003589595.1 Hyposmocoma kahamanoa
CGGGGCCCCAACCGGGCCCCCAACCGGCTCCCTAACCGGGCCCCCAAGCGGGGTTCCCAACCGGGGCCCCCAACCGGGACCCCCAACCGGGCCCCCAACCGGGCCCCCAACCGGCCCCCACAAACAACGCCCTAACTCACCCCCATATGCCCTATAAATTTATCATAATTGTCAGTTTTAATTGTTAATTGTTAATCAAAAACATTGAAAAGATTGAAAATTGATTAATTTGTTAATTGTAGATATTTGCGATTAACAATTGATCAGTCGTTAATTGCTGTTTCGCAATTGACAATTAATCAATTGTCAATCTTTAATTGCCAGAACAATTCAATTTTGCCCAACACTGCCCTGGGCCGAATAACTGTTTAAAAAAATTATTTCACTTTAACTTGAATTAGTAGAAAGTCAATTTTAATGTATTTATATACATCCCTCGATACCACTTGCAATAGTTTGTTATTCCGTGAAAATGGCGATGAAATCAACGATGGACAATGCACACCTAAATAATGCTTATTCACTCTTGCCTTGAAAAGGTCCAAGTTAGCGTTAGTGTTTTTTTTATAATACCAAGTGACGGGACGAACAAGTCCGTAACAGTTGCAGTGCCACTCGGAGCTTTAAATCACAAAGATCTTATGGGCACCGCCACTGCGCCCGTCACCCTGAGATATAAGTTGACGAGTCACATGTGCCTGTTCAGCACCCTTATCCTTCTAAACCGGAATGCAGCAATGCTCATATTATTGCTTGGCGGCAGACATACGTAAGGTGGCAGTACTTCCCTGGACTAACTCTTTCACAAAGAGCTCTACTACTATTGAATTCAATATGTTCAGAGAATATCTTAGCTTTCATATTATGCACCGCCTGTCCATTTTTATGAACCCAGCTCTCCGGTTGACTGGTACAGAAGTTCTAATGCAATTAAGTCCGCCATTTGAGCTGCTTCTGCAATAAATTCTAAATAAATATAATCTCAGTATAGAGTACTAAAAAAACCGATTTCAAAAGTACGTGGAACTACATATAATTATCAAGTTTTATTGAAATCGGTTACCGGAAAGTGAGTCAACCCTTAGTTCGTGACTATACGGGACTTGACACAGGAGATAATAAAAATCGGTTCTCACTACTCAAAGTATATTGAGAGAGAAAACGCCTTGAATTGGAGAATAGCAAAATCAACCATTAAAATAATTGCTCCTTATAATAAAATTTAGGCGCTATTTATAAAAATGAATCTTCATGCGTGAACAGCCACCCTTTGAGGTGGATGATTTTTTTCAAAATAAAATGGGACCACTATGGAAGTACCCCCTT
>NW_020654422.1:4106135-4113143 GCF_003589595.1 Hyposmocoma kahamanoa
AATCTTCATGCGTGAACAGCCACCCTTAGAGTCGGATAATTTTGTTCGAAATTAAATGGGACGACTATGGAGGTTTCTTTCCAACAAAAAAAGAATCATGAAAATCGGTTCACAAATACCGGAGTTATCGCGTAACATACATACAAAAAAACATAAAGTCGAATTGAGAACCTCCTCCTTTTTTTGAAGTCGGTTAAAAATAAACATATTTTTAAGCTTAGAATAATAACGCATAGAATGATAGTTTCATATCAAACGAACTGTCACAAGTGAGGCAAAAATCAAATTCATGTAGGCGTAAGCAACTTGTATTTACGGTCGTCGGCACGCACACAAATATAGAAATAATGATGTCATGGAATAACATTTCCCTCAAAAGTGGGGAAATTGTATCTTGCTTAACTCATCATTAAGTTAAAGGTGCCTACAGATTTGCTCGATTTTGTCGATCGACAATCTCGATCAGGTGCCTACAGATATGCTCCATTTTGTCGAACGTTACTGTTGATCGACAACGTCAAGTGACAGGAATTTTCAAAAATTTATTTTTGGTAATCCTTATGGAAATGGCATTTATATCTGAATACACGAAGGCGGACACGACTTTTCTCATTTCTAAATCCAAGATGGCGGACACGTCTTTTCAAATAAATGCAAAATGGGAATAGTTTTCGAGGTATTCGAGGTGCTCATCACGAATATGGCATTTATTTCTAAATCCAAGATGGCGGACACGACTTTTGAAATAAATGCAATATGGGTATCATTTTCAAGGTATTTGGGGGTGCTCATTACGAATATGGCACTCATTTCTAAACCCAAGATGGTGGGCACGATTTTTCATATAATGGCAAGCTGGGGATCGTTTTCGAGGTATTTGGGGGTGCTCATTAGGAATATAGCACTTTTTTCTAAATTCACGATGGCGGACATGACTTTTCAAATAATAGCAAGTTGGGTGTCGTTTTCAAGGTATTTGGGGCTGCTCATTCCGAATGTAGCACATATTTCTAAATCCAAGATGGCGAAGAATTAGTAGAAGAAGAATTAGAAGTCTTGCCCGCTATCTTGTGTTCAGATATACATGCCATTTCCTTATGGTTTACCAAAAATACACTTTTGAAAAACCTACAAGCGAGATTAAGTGCGACTATCGAATTTGAATATACATATATAATATAAATAGCCTGATATTATCTGTGGGTATATTTACATGAAAAGTACACGATAACAATAAAGAACCTGAACCTGAAAGTTATTTATACACGATTTTGGAGAACTGACGATGACTTTTTAGTCAGTGTTAGTTCCCTGAAATAATTTTAGTTACGAACTTTTGAGTCTGGCAAAGACATTTTTTTTAAAATGAGTGTATGACGAACAAGAATAATGATTTTTCACATGAAACTAATGAAGACAAATACTAAATATATTTCGTAAAAATAGCTAACGTAAATTCCCTACAATGTTGTTGCGGCGGTGTACATTTGTAGAAATTTTGCAACCGTCGCGATATTGCCTGTTCTCAAAAAAGTACGTAATATAATTATTTTGAAACAGAATAGCAAAATGGGGAGAAAACACCCGTTACTTTGCAACATTTTCGTATCTTGTTGCAACGAAATTAATTTTCTGTTTTATTGAATATTTACATAAAAATACAAGTTGAAACGCGTTACTTCCTCGTGGAATGTGATGTTAGTGTCTATTTTATGTTTGTCTGATCTATTTTTAAACCCAATTACCGCACATTTCGTCATTTTTAGCAAAAATCTTTGAGCTGTTCGCTATACAACTTGACCTTGAGCACTGACTGCCCGCTCGCTCATGTAGGCCCATACGGCGTCCTACAATTTGCCTCACTTAGCGTGTGCGGGCTAGGTTTCTACGCGTTATTATTCTAAGTTTTTAAGGTACAATCATCCGCAGGTCATTCCTTAACAGACAAGCATCTATAAAAGCACTGATATATGTTGATGAGGCGAAAGGTGTGTATCTCTAGGCTTATAGTCTCTGCCTACCTCCACTGGAAAAGATCGTGAAGTGTATGTCGTCGTTTTAAAGTGAATACCTCGTTTGTGATTTCTATGTAATTTTTCAGGACGAAGATAAAAATGTGATGTAAAATTAAGTAAACGCAATAATGTTCGTAGTTAGCATTTTAATTAGATAAATTTTACTTCTACTACTCTAATACTACTATAATAATATATTTAAGCAATAAATTTATAAGTTTTTCATCAACAAAATTCAATAAAAATCAAATATGTGAAGTGAAAGTGCGAGGTTTTTTCCCTCTAAGATTATATAGATATGTATATACAATTTGCACACATTTTTTTGACACATTGTATATATTAAGATATGCTCCACCGTACCTCAAACGTACCTATGGTACATTGTTATCGCTCACAATACTATTTAATGCTATTTACCGTATATGAAACAGTATTATCAATTAATAGGTAAACATATACATATATGTACGTAGCAAAACACGTTTAGTGCGCAGTAACACACAAGAAATTGTTCAATAATTACGTATAGTATTTAAATACGTAGTTCCATGTTCATAATTATTGAACGATAAATAATAAATATTCATTTAAATAATGTATAATAATGAAATGTAAAGTAAAATTCACCTTGATACTTTTAATTGTGATCATTATTGTTATACTCGGTAAGTTAGTAGTACATTACAGTGTGACAAAAATATTTATTTTTAACACCCTGCGCAACAAGATGGGAGTTACAAGTTCTGTGTGTGGGTCTGCCTATGTTTGAGACGAAACAAATGAACACTGGACTGATCTTAAAGTTTTTTTTTTAATTTGAAGGTTCATTTAATTAGAATGGTTCGTAGCTACGCTTGACGGATATCTGTTCAGCTGTTTAAATATCATAAGGCTTATAATGCCTCTGTGGCCGTACGGATATAGTTGGTGAAATATTATTTGTACCGATTCTTTTTATTTTATGATACATAGTGATGGGACAAACAAGCCGTGCACCTGATGGTAAACGACACGCCTGTCCATAACAGTTGCAGTGCCACTCTTTTAAATTGCAAAGATCCGAGGTGCACGGAATCCACGTCCAGCACTCTGAGACATAAGTTGAAAAGACCCATGTGCCTGTAATTTCACCAGCACCCTTATTTTTCCAAACCGGAACGCAGTAATGTTCACATTACCGGTTGCGGCAGAAATAGGTAAGGCAGTAGCAGAAGCTAAGAGATGTAGTTTAAAAGAATTGAATACCATTTTCTTTTAAAGACTGGATGAACTGCTACTACTTCTGCTACTAAAAATCATTTTCGCCTTTAGAATGCAATAGGACAAAAGAGTCATCTGTATATAGTACAAACAACTAGTTTAAACTTAATTCTTTTATGCAGAACTAAATTTGTTGAATTAGTAACGAAATTAACTCTGAACCAGACCAGAACAAATTTCTTAAATTAGTCTTTCAGGAATCAAACCCGGGCTTTCACGTCTGTCCACCAAGCCCTAGTCACAATAGAACAATTTCGAAATTTCAGAGCTAGGTATTTTCGACTCTATGTGTCCTTTGAAGTTTAGGTAAATACACTCATGTACAATATTTAGAGGAACGCTAAAAAATTTAGAGTTATTTATTTTATTGAATATATATATATGTACTTACAATGTATTTACTGTCATGATATGCATTTTTTTTTGTGAAAATACTCCATGTATTTGTTATTATTGTTGACACAAACATTGAACAAATATTAAAAAAATCCTTCGATTTGACTCGACTCGAACCAGTCCGGGACCCAGAACACCCAGACTGGAACCATTTTTTAACAAGTCATTTCCCAAATTGGTTCTACCGGGAATCGCACCCGGGACCTCCGTGTCAAGTACATATAATACTTATATACTCTACCTATTCCACCAATGCAATGTGGAGCATTTCTTCATTTAACGGTTTACCATGCTGGACTGCCGATTTCCGGGCCGCGAGAAATTTGTATGGCCTACGTTTATTTCTCTCATGAGTTTGTGTGTAATTTGTAGTTGTATATATATATATGTCCATGGCGCCCGCGATACAGGGTTTCCCTAATGCGGGGCTGTGACTGTGTGCGTTATTATTTGTTATTATTATTTAGAATTTTTCTGTGCCCGTTTAGTTAAAATGCTGAAATATTTGCTATTGGATTTACAAACAGCTCTTTCCCGCTCCAATTTTGTAGAAGATCTGAGATGGAAGCGTCATAACTTGTCACCAAAACCTTGAATTTCTAGTTGTCGTGGTCAATCAAATTGCGTAATTTGAGTCACTTTTGTGCTATAAATTTATCCTAAGTCAAGATGAGTACCATAGTAAAATAAGAGAGGTATGGTAACTTCGTACATAACAAATGAAAGGCTCGTTGGGACGACCAGTGTTATGCAACGCGAGTGCATCGCGAGAGTAAGCAGACGTGTGCGTCCGTATACGGTGCACGCCGGAAGCGCACACGTGTAAGCCGCGCTGCTACGTTTGTATGGAGGTACCATACTTGGCTTATTATGCTATGTTAGCACAGTAAGCTAATGATAAAATTAACATTTATTTACTTTCGTTTGTACTCAGGTACTCAAGCGGCTATAATGACTGGAAAAAAATGTCGTGTAGATTGTGTTCAACTTTGCCAAGCAAGAGGCAAGAACTACGGAGTGTGCGACAGAGCTGGGAAATGCAAATGTTATTCTCTTATCGGATACCGTTGAATTGTATTGTCATATGATTGTCTTTTAGTTGTTTATATAGATTTTAAGACTTTCGTGGTTATTCACTAAATGATATCGGGAAAATCGATATCGGATATGATATGATATCGGGATATCGGGAAAATAAAAAGAAGTCATACCGTGGTAAGAAACCTGATACTAGTGATAATCATTTTAGTTGTTTGTTTGGAACACTTGTCAGGAAGTAATTCATAGATTCAGACGCCACTTTACGGAAGTCCATGTTTTAAAAAATAGAAATTATTAATTTGCTACCGCGAACTTAGTAAAGGTGCATAATAACTGTGGTTGTGATGAATATTTTTTTCATGCAGTTAATTTCCCACCCTCCCTTCGAAATTTAACATTTGGAATTTAATGCGAATTTCATTAATTTTTTGCGAGTATTATTGTTATAAGTTTTATAATTTTTAAGTTTATTGAATACCACGATATTTTCCTACTATGGTATTCAATTCTTTTTTGTCAAATTGCTCCAGTAGTTTGTTATAATTATTAATATGAAGATCAAACGTTAAGAAAAATTCCTTCGGTCCGGCTGGATTCAAACTAGCGCCTTATACCATATCGTGGCAGACGTGAAGACGTGCCTCAAGCATACAGTTATAATTTTTCCTAAGACATTTTGATTCAGATCTGCAATAATTAAGTTAAATATAAAGATTATAAAAGTTAGACTCAGAAAGAAATAATATTATTTAATTAAAAATTAAGTTAAACTGGAGATCAGTTATTTTATTTCAATTACGTTTACATGAAGCTTTAGTCTTCTATTTACACCGGTAATAAATTACACGTATGTTCTCTATAATGTTTTCTTATCCAATGTGTTTTGTATGCTCTCAGGTAAATATTTACCAATCTAAATCATTAGATATCATTAGACAAATAAATTCTTGCGAAGTGCAATGAACATTTTCAGATTAAATTGAGATTGTTCTTAAAAAAGCACGCGTGCTTGCTTAGTGAGAAGAGTTAGAGGAATGTAAATTGTGTGCGTTATTATTATTATTAACTAGTTTATAATAAGAATGAAAGTTACTGACTGCTCCAGTATAATTACACTTGGATATTTAATTTGTAAATAAAGTGGTAATATACACTCACAGAGCTTCACAAACAAACGCAAACAAAATTTTCTAAGGTGTTTAAATTCTTCCCTTCCCTTTTTAGAACCGCAGCACATGCAGCTCCTGTTTTATATCGAGATATTCTCGAAATAAAAGAGGAGCTGCATGTGTTTTTCCTTTAAAATTAATTGAATTTCATTAATTGTTTGTCTCACTGCTACCACATCGGAGAGTTCTTGTAATTTAATAAATATTATTGGAAATGATAATTACTCAGATGTGGAGATCTGGCATTCTGCGATATGGGTCTTAAACTTGGGCATTAATCTCACTCAATAGAATCTTCAAATAGAACATATTTTATTATTATTAAATTATTAATACTCGTATTCTAACGTGGTGAGAAATAAATAAATTTATTATTTTAGTATATTACCTGAAAAATAAAAATAGAAAATATTTTGTCCTTCCTTCCTCCTATATAGAAGGAAAATAAAAATGTGCCTTCCATGCTACATGATACATAACGTTATGATTCATATATTATGTAAGTGGTGATGTAATGGTGTCGTAAAAGGAAGATTTTGTACTGAACACGTAAAGTACCCAGTAGATTTACTTGGTGTCTTAACTCATGACTTCTACTTAGAAAAAAAAAGGGGAAATACGTAACTAAAAATGGAATTAAAAAATTTTATCTATAACAGATTTAATGATGTGTGAGTGCCCAAGCTGAAATGGGCCCCCGTTTGAAATAGGTCCCATTGTGAAAGGAGACCTGTTGTGAGCAGTGGGACTATATCGACGCCGGAAAGCGATCTTGTCGTATCTCAAAAAATGGCAAAATGATTTTTTTTTATATATTTGGTATCAGAAAAAAAATCCGCATTTTTCAATGTGTCATAATTCCAGGATGATATTTTTTTCGTTATACGACGTCGATTTTTGGCACGAAACACACGGAAAAGTGGTTTTCCGTGTGTTTCGTGCTTTTTTCGAAAGAATTTTGCTTACATTTGTTTTTTGAAGTTGAGATACACGGTCCCCGTTTAAATGTTTCGAAATACTTACAGCATTTTATCATGACCAACCAACTATAGTTCACCGAGATACAGCAAATTCGCTGCTCGATAATTGTATTCAGTTAGAAATACAACAATTCAATTCGCTAT